>NW_005054501.1:35193-111597 GCF_000277835.1 Geospiza fortis | reverse complement strand
AGCAGGACAGACAGCCCTGGACTTTCCTATCACTCTGAGGGCTACAGACAGCACACCAGAGCTGCTAAATGACAGCACGTGGATATCACAGCACTACATGTGCACCACTTCACACAAAGGTACCCACAGCAAGCCTGAGAATGGTTGATGAGCTGAAGCACAGATATTCCTTTGGCAGTAACACCTGACAAACAGACCTGTCTGCTGAAACACTGAACAAGGTGGCAGACTGATCATGTAAACCAGCTACCTGAATGAGCAAAAGTTAATACTGTTTACAGCACATTATTCTCTTATACTTTTAAAAAGACAGTGAATTGTCTGAGACATTTTAAGTATATTGAACATGCTGAAGTCATTTTATGTTACCTTAGCAGAAAAGAAATCAAGTCTTTCTCTATATTCTGTTAGAAACACAACCACAATCTTCAAGAGAACATTGCTTTATGCTTGACTACAGCCACATTTCCAGTTCTAGCTTTGATGCTCATTTTCCTTTTATTCTATTCTGTCATTTAGTTCTTCCTTTTGCAGTTAGTATTTTTTACTTCATCCCAACTTTTTCAAGGTATCTCAGTCTTTATCCACCCAAACTCCTGCTCATTTCACTTATCTTAGGCAGTTGTTTCAGTTTGGCAGCACTAAAATTTAACAGTGCCCAGAAATGTGCTGTTCACTGAGGTGGTCAAGCATGTTCAAGAATGCATCTGCCCATCACTACCAAGAAAAGGAGTTGGACTTTATCACCTTAATTCTAGGGCACATTTAACCACAAAAAAAAAAAACCATTATATGTTATTATCTTGGGAATTACAGATAATTACACAGCTGGCTGTGCCAGCAAGGGAGAGCACAGGGCTGGAAGGGGAAGGCTGATTTCAGTGACAAGTGTGCATCACTGAAGTGGAGGGCAAGGAGAAAAAAGCTGTATCATGAAAACCACTGCTCCTACCTTCCTACAAGCAAGAAAGTTGTGAAAAAGGCCCAAAGCATTCTGGTCTCTGAGACCTGTTCTCTCATATCCAGCTAATAAGAGTCACAGTTTTTAACTTCTCTGTGTGTTCCCTTTTGGAGGAAGTCATAATTTTGCATGCATCATACTAAGAGCCAACAAAAAAAACCCCAAATTCACAAAAAGAAAACCCCAACAAAATCAAACAGCTTCTACTAGAATGACTAAAAAACACCTAGATTGACAAAAGACACAATCTTAATATACTGATGCAAAATTGTGGATCATATGTTTAATCTTTGTCACCTTCCTCTTACTATCTGAGAAATATCACAGTCACATTTGATCGCTAATTCCCATTGATTAGTGAATTTTGCTTATTAATTTCTCATTAATTCTGTTTTGCTTTTTCTCAGGACATCACTTTTCCCTTCGTCTCACTCCACTAAGGCAGTTTGCTAGTCTGAATGAAGCAGGATGCAAGGAAAGTGCTGAATGTGGTGAACTCCAGTGGGATGTCAGTTCAGATGGACTTCACAAGGTTGCCCACACCCACCACGTGGGGCCAACACAAAGAACAGAAAGCATAAAAACCAAAAGCAACATGCCCAAGAGCTGGAAAACAAAGGGAGGGAAAGGAGGCAACTGCAGGTACACAAGTGGTAGGAGCAGGGCAGAGCAGCAGCCCCTCCCAGTGTGTAAATCCATAGTCACCTCCCACCTTGGGGACTCATAGACCTCAAGGGAGACTCGGGAAATCCCATTCCACAGGATGGCTGTTCACACAGGATCAGTAGAAGCTGTTTGGTGTGCCAAAAAGAGACTTCCGAAAAGCCTGGAATGCTAATATCAATTGATTTTCTTTCTATGTGCTTCCCAGTTCTAAAATCCCAGCACATCAAAAGGCTTATTACTGAAGAAGAGTGAAATCCATTCATGGAAACAGCTGAGTACAGGAACACCAGCTGTGTTTGACTACTACAGCATTAAAATTAACTTTACAACTGATTTAGAATCTGCTTGTTATAATGGCATAAAAGTACACACTGTAGCCTATTTTAGTCCTAATCTTAAAAGTAAGCAGTGCCTCTGTGATTTGACACTTAGTTATGAAAGATATAGAGATAAAAAAATAAAAGCATGTGCTTTGTGCATATGCTTGAGTTCCCTACTGAGAGGAGAGCTCTATCCACATCTTCATGAGATATTTCCTCCCATAAACTTGGAGCCATTTACTTATTGAGTGCACAGTCTTTAATAGTGATTACACAATTTAGTATCTTTCCTGAAAGCCGAATTACCACGCTGTTTATGATGTATGCTTAGACTCCCTGGTGAAAGGTTTATGGATTGTTATTTATAACTCTTCTCCATCTCTCAGAAATGCTTAGAGCAGCATTATGAAGGATGAAGTGCCACTCTGAAGAGGACAAAACTGAGCACAGGAAAATAGCAAAATTAATTAGATGGCAGTGCTTAATCAAAGGAATTGCTGGTTTTCCTTGGGAGATATCTATAGCAGAAGTTATGGGAGAGAAGTAAGTTTCATTTAAGAAACATTTTACTACCACAAATACTCTTCTTTGAAAAATATTTTTTGAAACTTTAGACTCAAATAAACTAAGATGTCTTATTTATCTTGCAAATTATTGCAGGAGGTTTTGCTTAATAGTCGGCTCATGCTTTTGTTCTTTGAATTGCCAGGCCCTTTGGCATCTTGCTAATTACCCTCTGATGATCTAGCAGATAAAATGGAATAAACAACAGGAGCACATGCATGTTTGTCTATCTGATATATTGCACAAAGGGCAATAGAAGAAGGAACACAGAAATCAATGTGGGGGAAAGGAGGAGGAGAGGGCAGGATAAAAAGATCAGTGTCAAAGAACAGGAAAAAAAAATCAGAGGAAAAAATGCCAGTCAAGAAAAAAGAATGAAAGAATAAATGTAACAAAATTTGGTCAAAAATGACATGGGAAAGTTGTACAGTATAAATATTCCAGCTTAAATATAACGGAAACAAAACACAATGAACCAAAGCAGCTAAAACACAAAACAAGGAACAACATGAAAACAGTCCAAAGTAAACGACAGACATTTCAAATGTGTGGTTTTGACACAGATGTGTCAAAAAGTGACATAATGTAAAAATGTATCTCATGAGGAATCAAGCTTCTTTTGTGTTTTAAAAGCATCTAGACCAGGGCAGGTTTCTGAACTGGATACTTGAACTTCCACCAGAAATTAATCTGAAAGTAGGCCCAAGTCCACACTTTTATTCCATGTCATGCATTTAGTCTTACAGGCTTCTGAGCACTGGAAAAGAATTCACCCTGACTCAATAATCAGTGCCCCCAGCTTCAGTGGAGCAGTTGCAGACAGGCATTTTACAGGATGCCTTTGAAAAATCTGGGGTCTGTAGTGCCAAGTTCATACAAAGGGCTGAGAAAATAAGAAAGCATTACAGACTTAATAGCTGATGGCCTTAAAGATCCCATTTAGATATAACACAGGCTGATTACTGACCACACGGCTTCTGAAATGTCAGGAGCACTGGGAAACAACAAGGAAGCAAAGGAGAAATAAAGATTTCACTTCTCTGGGAAACCACATCTCCATCTGAGTGCTTTGTTAATTACATAAGGATGTTTCTGGGTTATTAAGAAAAGAGACCTCAACATCTGATGGGTATGCTGGGGGATGTGGTGCTCCATCCCCGCCTTCTGTGGAGTGCAGCCTTCAGCAGAGATTCCTAAGTGCTACCTTATGCCTTTTGGTGCATTTCTGGCTCAAACCCAGGCCCTCTAATTTACCTTGCATTAGCTTGCTACTTCAGGCAGAGCTAATGGCATCGGAGGTGATCCATCATTCCCACTGTGCTCTCCAAGTGGGAGGGAACATCTGAACCACTAAATGCTTGTCTCCTGCTCCTCTTCATCACAGCACACACCAAATGGGAGCAATTCTGTTTATAGCTGGAAAATTACAGGCTCTGATATTGTTAGGAGATTATTTATGGCAGATTTCTTTCCACCTGTGATGCTAATTGTGAACATTTAGAGCCATCATTCTGTGCAGCTACACGGGATCACCAGGTAATGAGGTGAAATGCAGCCAGACACTTGGGCACCCACACTGATACCTTTGTGTTTCTCATCCACATACTCTTTGTTTACAAGGACAGAATAAAAAAATAAACATTTTAGAATCAGCCTACTGATGTGAATGTGGTTTTGATCCAAAAGTACGTGATACCTTTATGCTGAGAATCCAAATATAAAGATCTTTCTAAGTATTGCTAAATATTACATCTTCCTTGAGTCATGACTATCATTTGTGCCCTAATCTCAAGTCATCTGCTTTTATAATATTTAATTACTTTATTTTATCTTTTCTAATAATTTACCTTTGGACACAGGCAGGTAGTTACATGTTTTATATTTATTCTGTTTTCCTCTTTACTTTCAAATTTCATTGAAAAGTCTTAAATGTGAGCTTTTATTTTTAGAGGCATCGCATTACCTAGATCACATGATGATTGTGATACTTTTTTATTTTTTAAAGGAGTACAAAAGGCAGCTGGGAAATTATCCTTCCAGCTTCTGAAATGGTTTATCTGTGGTTCTACCTATGACAGTGTTCAAACTACCTATGAAGTGTTTCAAATACATTGAATCTTATAGATGAACACTGATTAGGCTTTTAGTTCTCTCCTTGGTAATACTATTATTTTTTCTTATTTTACTTATTATTATAATTTACTATTATTTTTTGAAACTAAGAAAGTTGATTGCAGAATTAAGGAAAAAATAATTCCCAAATGACACAGGGCGCCAGCATTTCCCAGGCCCCCCACAGAAGACAATGTAGAATTTTGGAATTACAAAGTTCAGTCTTGAAAACAGGTCTAAAAAGCACCAGAAAAATAAAAAAAGTAGAGATATAACACAACAAACAGATTTTTAAAAGAAACCTTTCTGCCTGACTCTTCATACATTGGGCTCTCACAGTGAGTTCATCAAGAATTTGGTTAGAAAGCTCAGACACTGGCTGGTTCCAACAACACATGTGCCACAGGCCACATCTGTCACCTGAAAAGAGCCCTTTAAGATGAAATAAAAACAACCCCCCTCATCCAAGTGCTCTCCTCCTCTCAGGATTTTTTGGTCACAATGGCTCTCTCCATCCAGTCTTAATTTCTGTGCATACATTTACAAATGTGGGTATTAGCTGTGCTACACAGAGAAAAGCTGTGCCTCTGCAGTTCCTCAGATAATTAAGTCCTTGTGCCTTACAAAAATGGGGCAGAAATCTACCTGAAGATTTCCAGCATGTGCAACAGGCAGCTGAGGACAGTCCAGGAGGCACCACTTAATCTACTGTGCACTGGATCCTGGTGCAAGCAGCACATGCAAAATAAAGTGAAATACTGAAATACTGACTATCAATTCAGAACAGCAGAAAAAAAATTTATTCCCATTTATTAGTCTAGAAGACTGTACCCTTAATACCTCTGAATCACAAGAGAGGAGGACTGTTTTCCCATCAAAGAATAAACAGCTTCATTTATCTTGAACTGTTAATGTAAGACAAAGTATAAAACCATTGTATACTAGTAAAAATACACATAGAAGCCATGAGAATCAGCATGACTAATATAATATGTTGCAGCACTGAGGACACAGTTGTATTATAAATATTCATTCAAATGGTAATTTATTATAGTAACATTGCACCTGCAGGAAAAACATATTCAGAAAACCTAAAATCTTTTAATGAATAATGAAGACAAACAACTTAAGCACTATATAAATGTACTGGATGCATTAACTTTGTTACTTACTGATAAACAGAGTTATACAGAATATTCCTGTGTTTTAAAAATTAATTCTTAATGACCACTGTAGTCACAGGGCAGAGATCTGGTTTTTCTGTACTCACTCCAGTCAGATCCCCTTCCTGGAATACACAGGGACTTTTCCATCCCATTCCAGCCATGAATTGCCACTGCTCCTGCACAAATTATCTTCACTCTGCCCTCCTCAGCCATCTCCAGCTGATCAAGAAACTCAGAGTTGCTCCATGTCACCCCTGACTGGGTTTATGATCTCTCACTCCCTACTTCCGAATTTCTCTTCTTCACGCTCCTCCCATCCAGATCATTCCATTTTCCTACACAATATTCAAATCCTGTTCTATAGTGATTATTCCCTCTGGGCTTTAAATGGACATTTTGATTAGCATAAACTAGTTTTATGGCTTAAGGTTAGTAATGAAAGCCAGAAACAACTGCCTGTAAAAGAGCTCACTGAGGTAACCCAGCAGTAACATTTCACTATCTCTTGCATTCCTTTCTGGCACTGTTTTAGAATTCTACCATGCTCTTCATCCCCTTCCTTATTTTGTATTAAACAAGTCTTCTGTGCTACACCAACCCTTCTGTACCCCACCTTCCTCCAGAACAATGACCAAATGTTCTCCTCAAGGCCAGGACAGCCATCTAAAAGACTGAATTTCTGTTCCAATTTTAATTTGTCAATCACTCTGTTAAATCAGAGATTTCACTGTCTTGAGCCTCTACCATACACAACAATAATAATGACCACTACGTCCTCATGGGACAATTCAACAGAAGTTCCATTAGACTTTCATTAACATAAAGTTAATGAATTAAAATCTGATACCAAATTATATCACTAAGTCTGCTTTTTTTTCCGGCAATATTTTCCTGCAACTGTAGATGCTTAGAGAGGCAAAATAACAAATGATCATCTTGTCCTGCTTGCAAATTTTTACATTAATATTCATCCTGCTAAGAGAACATTGTTCCCAGTGGACTTGTCAGGCACACACTCACAGATTTGAAGTCTTACCAGAAGGTGCTCCAATCCCAGGAAGCATTAAAAAAGTTATTGCATCTCAGTCTCAACCATAAACAAGACCAGGACAGTGGAAGTATTTTCTTTCCCCTGATTCCAAAACCAACCAAAACCTGTACTATAAACAGCAGATACAACAGAATTATACCAAGAATTACCTTTATAGTGCCCTTTTTGCACTTGTCAACTTTGCCCTCACAAAATGAGTGCTCTAGAAACTTGTAAAGAGCTTCCCAGCTGCAACAGGAGGTGCATTTTGCACACCTGGAATAGCTGGCCAGCTGGGCTACACACATACACTGGCTGTGCCAGGTGTGAATGCTCTGTCTGAAGCACTAGGGAACCTTGTACCATCACACAAGCCCAGTCCCGCTCAGCTCAGGCACTTCAGACCAAGTAAACACAAAGTTACAGTTGGATAATCCACCCTCACCATTCCATTTATCCTCCTTTTTGAACATGCTTGGAGCCAGCATCAAAAACTACTCATAACAGTGGAAAGGCTTTGCCCCCTACCTAATTGAGACCTCAATTATTTTCTGTTTCTTCTCTTCACAGTCAAAATAATCTATATATAAGAACAGTAATTGATAATACCACGACTTTGCTTCCAAGTGATCTTTTCAGCTAGGCTCTAATAGGAGAAACAGCCCACATGGATGACCAAGGAAATGGCTGCAGTCAGGCAGGAATGGGCATGCTGGATGCCAGCATGAACATGGAGAGGTCTGGCACGTCCTCCAAGGGGAGTGGATGTCCCATTTGGCTGCTGCCCATGCCTGTGACACCAGCTGGGCTCTGGGTTCCACTCACCGACCTCACCGCTCCACGTGCCTGGAGGAAACCACATGGCTGAGGAAATGCCAGGGGGGTTTAATTTCTCTTTTATTTCTTTTACATCCTGCAGGTGTGGAAACTGGAAAATTTCCTTTTCAATTTCACAGTCCCTTTCCCAGGATTTTGTGCATGCATGGTGAGGAAAATAAAGCCCAGCAAATCTCTTCTTCTCAGCAGTGGGGCAACTTCCTGGCAAATCTGTGCAGCTCTGGTCTGTCCTCTCTTCTCTTGCTTGTCCCACAGTGCCTGTGGTCCTGTTACACTGCATTAGAGGTGTTTTTATTTAAGAGGGGAATGGATTTTTAGTCTTGGAGGGGGGGAATAAAAAAGCTATATTCCAAGTTGTCACAGGTTCCCTCTGTTTTAACTCTCCAGCTAGAGCTATATCACGGCCCAAAAACATTTCTAGGAAACTGTCAGCACTTCCTGGGCTGTAAGAAAATGCTGTTCCACGCTGTTTGTGACTACCTTTCTTCACATGATCAAATCAAATAAATTGCACTAATATGTAAAAAGGAGCAGCAGTAGCCTCTCTAATAAAGATACCTCACAAGGCTTAAAACATGCAGCAGCTGCTGAGCTGCTCCAGCATTAGCTGCTGCCATGTCTAACCTAGGCAGAGATTAAAGATTGTAAAAGAAAGTAAAGTAGATGGTAAAACAGGTTTAGCAATATGAAGAGGCTACGTTACCTTTTCTGCTCATGAATTTATTCCAGTATTTGAATAGATTAGCACAGACCACCAGCTATTGTGTTGGCCCATAAGCAGGCAGAAGATGAGGAAGTCATGTAAATTACCTGTCACTGAAAGTGAAAATTATTTATGCCTTAAAAACATTTTACATTATTTCAACACCACTGTCTCTGCTGGATGATAATGAGAGCTCAGCTCCAAGGAGTGGCAGTTTTTTCACAGAAGGTGCTTTAGTAAGTAATTATATCCCCTCACCTTGCCTCCCTTTATTCTTAGGAATGAAGATATTTTTATTTGGGGCAAGGATAGCAGTAATGTTGTTTTATTCGATGCTATGTAAAATGCATTTTCCATTCTCTGTTTTAAATAGGTGAATTCAAAAGGCCAACAGAAGCAAGAGAAGTGTTCTCAGTCTGTTGATCATTTTGAGACAAACTGGAAAACTGCCTGGATTCAACCTGATAGCAGATGTATTTATTCTCTATTTGCTTGTTCCAACACAGCAAAACAGGAGTTGATGTGCTGCTTGCATTTCTGCCTGGGGGACTGAGGCTTTCTATTGTAGTTAATGGACCGTCTACAAACAGAAAATTAATTTGGCAAGAACTCACTGATGTTGTGGCAATCAGAGGAGCATAGTCCATTCTGAAAGTAATTAATCCAGCCAACAGAGAAATAAAATATCAGTTGTTTGGAGCACAAGAACTTCGACACACGGACAGCAAGAGAAACAAAGCCTTCTGACAAAGAGTTTAGCTGCAGAGGGACACATTGCAGTTTGGAAATGGCACACACAAAAAGGTAGTTAACATTTTCAGTTATGGAGCAAGGCTGAAATGGCAGTGAAATGATATGCACCTTACTTTGTTTAAAGCTGTGCTGTCTAGAAAAGTGCCATTTCTGTAGCTCATGGTTTCCTGACAAAAGAAGCATGCTGCTTTGAAAAACCCAATTGAAAAAACTACTGAAACCATTTTCTTCCTCGGGTTCATGCTTGGGGATTTCCTTACAGTTAGCTGGTGGTCACCAAGAGGACGGGGAAGCTTCTGCTCAGAGCAGTAGCACATTCTGCTTCTGTGTGTATCCATGACTTCATGGAACCTGTGATCCTTGACGCCAAGATTATTGCACATTTCAAACCCCAGGTTCACACATTTGCAGAGAATTTCACTGGCAGGTTCTTACAGAAAGGGTGCACATGCTTCCAGCAAAAATGGGTTTCAAAACCAGGCACCAATCATGTTGATGAAACATCCACATCCAGAGGCTGAATTTGTTAAAGCAGTAATGGGTCACTATTGGAAAATGAAGTGAACAGCAGGTATACTGATGGTTTTCTAGTCCCACAGTGGCACAGTAGAACCTCAGCCCAAATTCTATTCTATAAGACTTTCTTAGCTCTGTTTTTAAAAATACCTCCTGAACATAGCTATAAAAATAATTTTATCAAAAGGTTTGTAATCAGCATACACAAAACAACAGAAAACTGAATTGTCAGAGAAAGGAAGGACATTCATGGACAGCCTCCACCTGAGGGCTAGAAAAAACAAGAGTGAAGCTGTTGGTATTTTTTGGCCTGTTACACCTTCACTACTGGGGATGATACATCAGCAAATAAAGTTAAAATTTCATCTTACAGTGTTAAGCTTTGCTAAGAAGAACATCTATTTTTTAAATGGAGCAAAAGTGAAAACTTTGAAACATAAATATGCCATTAATAAAGATGTTTTAGGGATTTTTTTTTCTTTTAGTGTCACACAGTACTGTAACTAAATATGGTCTCTGATCTCTCACCATCAATGGAAAATAATGAAAAATAATGCCAGAACACAAAGTTTTACTCTTTAGGACACAGCTTCATTCTCCAGAGAGGCACTGACTAAAAATAACTTGTTGATCAAGCCTGGATTTGCAGCTCAGCTTTTCTTTCCTAGATTATGAAATGTACTTTGATGAAACTAGCAACTTAGAAGTTTTAAAATTAATTTATATATAAAGACAAGAGCATCTTCCCTCGAGGCAGATGCAGTGAGACACCATGAATTCATCAAGGGGCACTCTCTCTGTGCTCCTTACTCCATCCACTCCAGTTTTCTCATTACCCTCTGAAGACATGCATATCTTCTCTCATTAAACAGTGGCACAAAATTACATGCAACAGCCTAACTTCTAATGAAGAACTCACATCCAGCCAGCCAAAAGGAAGAGATTGCAAAGCGACT
Source organism: Geospiza fortis (assembly GCF_000277835.1). NCBI lineage: Eukaryota > Metazoa > Chordata > Aves > Passeriformes > Thraupidae > Geospiza > Geospiza fortis. Next base: position 101,013 of record NW_005054501.1, on the reverse strand, counting down.
TTGGGAATAACAACCATTAAATCAACCTAACATTGATTCACCTTTTTGCAATGGAATTCATCACAATTGGATTTATGACCATATAAGACTGAGTCAATCACTTAACAGGAGGCCACAATCCACTAAAAGATTAGTATCCAGAGGTCAGGGGGAAAAAGAATCTCAGCTTCCATCTCATGGGCTGGTTAAGGAATTTAAACTGCCTGTGAGGGCGTGAATCAGCACAGGCACAGATGCCCAGATTTGGCTTCTACTCAAGGAGAGGAAAATGCATTTGTAAAGTACACAGTGTGTATCCTGACTGCATAAACCCAAACTAATAGCACAGTGAACCTGAGACAATAGTGCTCAGTTTACATGACAGGTTTCTTCATCACCTGAGTGCCAGGGTGCCTGAAGAAAACAGGGCTGACATTAAATAAGGATATATTGTTCTTACTGAGCTCCTAATAAATGTGATAAAGTGGCTGCATGTCCAGTTATGAAATTCAAACTTCTAAGCCAGAATGCTTATAAATAAAAGAACATCTAAAATTTCATTTATTCTGTAGTCACAGAAATAAATCAACATAGGCATTCTGCCTGTAGATGCTCAGATACAGTTCTCTCCAGACTGAAGAGATAAGCTTGAGCAGGCACACATATATATACATAAATGGATTATTGATAAATAGTTTGGAACGCAGACCCTAAAATACTAAGGTTCTGATCCTGATAGGTATCTCAGAAGTGGCTCAAAGGTTTGTCTCAGAGCAGAATCAAGTTTTGGCAATTAAGCAGCTCCACAATGTCTTGAACAAAAGCTCTGTGATTAAAAGAGAACTATGAAGGCTGGAATGAGGAAGAGAAAGGGAAATCCAAACTTCCTATTTTGTCTAAGCAGAGTCATGCACCTATTTGCTTTCTCCCTGCTGCAGACAATTGCTGTTCTTTCCAGGATTTTTTTTTTGTATTCTGCTCTCTAATAGACTGTCAAAAATAAAGACAACAAAAAGCACAAACAACAAGAATGAGGAAAAAACCCCAAACACAGCAAACAAAATCCCCATGAACACTAAACCAAAAAATCAGATCTAAACAGAGCACCCACACATCACCACCCCAAACTAACCAACATTCAGGCATTCCAGGACAACCCATGTGTCATGGAAGTGAGAAAGGCTACAGCTGGGAGCTTGTCAAACTAAACACTCATCACGAAAAAAAAGAAGATTAGAGTTATGTAAGCAAATTACATTTACTAATAAGTGTTCTGCTTAATGGAAGTAAACAACAAAGACAGGTATAGACTGATGCCTTCAGCCACCCCAGAAATGTCTAAAAAGAGCAGCAACAAATCCCAGGCAAAACCAAACTATCAGAAATTTACCCCACTTCTGTTGTGACTATTCCCTATGGAGACTATTTTCAAATTTGGAATTTGAAAATTATCTGGACTGAATACAGAGAATAAACAATACAGCGGAGAGAACAGGGCTTGCAAACATCTGGGGTTTGTTTCTTTAATTTTTGCCTAGCTTTAAATATTAAACTTCTTGGCAAACAAACACTCTAATAAAAACAGACTCGTCATTAAATCTCCCACGTGCATATTTTATTTGAAAATCACTCCTCTTTCTACTCAACTTTACAAGAACTTATTCATACAAATTCTACCCTAACACATCCCAGCCTAGAAAAAGGATATATTTTGTTGGAAAATTGGAATTTATATTTTTAAAGCTAACAACAGTTTTGTTGTGAAAACCTTAAGCTTAGTCTTCTCTCTGCAACATTTTATCAGGCAAGGAGAGAAGAAATCACCCAAGCATGCTGCCAAGCAAATTAATATTTTTAATTAAAATTTTATCTTCTAAAAAATTGAGTGCTTATTAATGAATTCAAACATGTTTATAGGAGGGATTTTGATTGTGCGTGTTCGCTCTTTCTTGGCTGATGAGCAAATGAATCTAATATAAAATTAAAGTCTTCATTATTGCTGTGCCTCCCTGCTCAGCACTCTGCTGTGCCACAGCTCCCTGCTGCACAGGAACACTTCTGGGGAAACCTCATCTCAGAGGGAAAATCTGTGTCTGATGTTTAAGCCAAGTATGTTGAGTCACAAACAGCCAGTGATGCTCTGCTGGTACCCAGAGCATCCTGCCAATGGACACCAAAGCTCAAGGGTCCCTGTCCCAGCCAGCCAGGAGAAGAAAAGGAGATCCTCCCTTCCTCCAGTTCAGGCCCAACACTTCACACTGCCTCCTGCAGTAGAGTATAAAACATTATTCCAGCTTTCAAAATATATTTATTTTAGTTAAATTTGACTTTTTAAAAAAATATATTTCTGCTCTAACTTGTCATTACTCATGTGTGGTGGTGTTTGCAGGGGTCCCAGGATGAGGGAAGAGATGAGAATCTTGACTCCATGTTTCAGAAGGCTGATTTATTATTTTATGAAATATATTATATGAAAATGATATATTAAAACTCTACTAAAGAAAGGAGAAAGGATTTCATCAGAAGGCTAGCAAGGAAAGGAATGGAATGACAATAAAATCTTGTGACTGACCAGAGTCCCAGCACAGCTGGACTGTGATTGGTCATCAAGCAGAAACAACTCACATGGACCAATCAAAGATGCACCTGTTGCATTCCACAGCAGCAGATAATTATTGTTTTCCTTTTCTTCTGGGGCTTCTCAGCTTCTCAGGAGAAAAAATCCTGTCAAAAGCATTTTTCATAAAATGTCCATGACACTCGTGAAAAAAAAAAGAAGTGAAATTCCTTCTGCTTTTGACACAGAAACTTGGAAAGCTGCTGGCATGAGCAAGTGTGGCCACAACAGAGAAACTGCTTGGTACTAGGGCTGCATGGGAAGTATTTCAGCTTAGTGTGCCTTCCTGAACAATATCAGCACAACCTGACCAGGGAAAAATCTTAGCAGCTGGAACTTCATTCCTTTGTACAGAGCTTTCAACATCTCCCCATCTAGGTACTAAAGACAAGGACAGACTCCAAAATACATAGATGTGAACAGGGTTCTCTGTAAATAGCAATTCTTGGGGTTGGGGTTTTTTGTGTGTGTGGGTTTCGTTTTGTCCATTTTGTTTTGTTGTTTGGGGTTTATTTTTTTGTGATGTTGTTGGCTAGTTGGTTGGATTTTGTGTGTTTTTGATTTTTTCCTTTTTCACATTTATAGATTTAAGGTCAAGCTTCCCAAAAAAAAAAAAAAAAAAGCCCCAACCCCCCCCCAAAAAAACCCCAAACAAACAAACAAACAAACAAACAAAAAGTAACCATTTCTGAGGGAAAAACTCTCTTGTTCTACCATCCCATCATCTCCATGGAAAGGCAGAAATGTACCAAATGAAAATCTGATCACTCTACACTGCCAGAGGCCCTGGCTATGCCACTCAAGGTAGCAATTTCTCACCTCACAACAAAGAAAAGGAGTGTAGTGGGTGCAGAAGGAGTTTGCAGGCAGACACACTTGCTGAACCACAGCAGCTACAGAGGTCTCCTGCTGTCATGAGACAAACTCCAGTTTCTCAAGACTGGTACATATAACATCAGATTTCTAGATCTGGCAAGAGATTTTGCTTCTTCCTCCTCCTTGGAAACCTTGGCCACTGAATGAGGTGGGTACAGCCTCTGTCCCATATGTAATCTGGGATCTGACACAGAAAAGAAGCACCTTTCCATGTCAATAACACAAATTATGTTAGCCACATTGCATAATACAAACTAATAAATTCAAAATTTTGGCCCATTTTCCAGCCAAGAAGCTCAATAAGTGAAGTGCAGAAGTTATATCTTCAAGTATACTCATAGGAGCCATAGCATATCAAAAGAAAAATCCCTATCCAAAAAGCTATTGAATATAAATAGGAAGCATTTCAGAAAAATGATAGATAGCATATTATTAAACTGTTTTTCCTAGTCTCTCTTTTTAGGACTTTGCTTGTTTGGGATTTTTTTCAAATCACCTTTTAATTTTTTGTTAGAGTTGAAGGAACTTACTCCTTTCACAAAGATGCAAAGTCTTTGTAGTCAATTCTGTGGTAGGGACCTACAAAGTATTTAACTTTTTATCACTTTCAGCAGAAGAAGGACCATACCAATATTTTCAAAGAAACAGTGCTAAACTAAAACTAATAACTAGGTTAAAAAAAAATGAAGCAATGAACACCTCAAAACTTTAATTTAATTGGCAAGTGCAGCAACTAGGAGGGATGTATTTTCAGTTTCCATCTCTTACAACTTAGAAGCATCCCCAAGAGCAAGCAGAGGCTGTTTTGTATTCCAGGTACTTACTCAGATCATTAATAGTATTGTGAAGATCAATACTTGTGAAATCATATAAGGTTTGCTTCCCTACTCAACTCTGAAGCAGAGTCATCGCAATAATTCAGATGGACAAAAAAGAGGAGAACACAATCTTAACTCTGGCTCCACAGCTCCAGGTAACTAAATTCTGTGTGAAATAAATTCACTACAGTCTTTTCTACAAGCTCACAAAACGTCTGGTGATTGTCTTTTTTCTCATAACACCAGTTTTAAGCACCTGCTCCAAATCCCACATAAGTCAATGGAGCTCTTTCTGTTTACATCAACAGACTTGGAGTGAAAGTCCAAGTCAGATTCTCAGTTATCTCTGCAGACAAGTACAGAGCTTAGCCAGGGAAAAATAATTCCTTTCCTTATGAATTCAGGTCAGTGGGAAAACTGCAAGACTGCTGGCGGATTATTTTTCTCCTTCTAATTCACTGCAGCTTTCTGCAGCCCAGTAGAAAGCCCTTGACACAGGCAATGGATGTGCTCGCTGAAACCCCAGAAGAAATCAAAACAGGGCAGTGAGCCGTCTCTGAACTCAGCTCTGCTACACTGTGCTGAGCAAGGCAAAGCCTCTCAGAACCACACAAACAAGGCAACTTCAGAGAAAAACAGAGGCAAAAAAAATTACAAAGAAGAACAAAAAAAAAAACCCCAGTGTTTCTGGAGAGCACCCCATCAAGTAAATGAGGAGTGTCTGGTGGAAGGTCTCTCTGCCAAAGTAATATAGATTGGCAGAACCTCCAGATGGTTTTTTAAAATCATTCTTTACTAATAGTTTCTTACTTACTTCAGACATACAAAATCCAAAAGCATTGTTATAAAGCACATAGATAAGATACGTAGATGGGATTAGTAGCTAGTCTGTAAGCTCAACAACTGAGTTAGCAGGAGAAGAAATTGATAAAATACCAGTTCATCCATAGCAAAGAAGAAAGCAAGGCCATTAGCTTGGAAACTGGCAAAATAGACACAAAATATATTTACAGTTAGAGGATACATGCCTTAATGAGCAGCATACATGCCTTAATAATTTGTTGTAAACTCTTGCCAATTAATTATTGATGTTAATTACTTTGTACCAATAAAATACAATAAACTATTGCTTTGTCCAATAAATATAATGAACTGTTTTGATGTAAGTAACAAATTAAGATCACAATTTATTAAAAGTATAAAACCTTGGAAACAACTTTTAATAAATTCTGTTATTATCTCTACACAAATGTGTGTGTGTATATATATAATATATCCATCTCAAAAAGTAAAGATACTCACAAACTCCTCCTCTAGACCATATAAATACTGACTAAAAACCCCCTTAGTGCTAACAATGTATCCAGCTTCATACACATAGAAATCATATCTCAAATCCCACATTTCTCACTATTTTTCTTTTATAGAGTCTTCTGGTAATTACATATCAAACAACCCTGATGTTCAAACCAGCCTTGAAATCAGGCACAGAGCTGGGAAACAGAACAGGCAAAAGTGGAAAAAATAAAAGAATAAAAGAAACAATGAAGGTAACAGGTAAGAGTACAATATTAGTAGAAAAATAACCCAAACAAAATCCTCACTGTTGTATATTTGTTCCATTACTGATCTAATTTGGGTCCATACAGCTTTAATTTTGCTCTCAACTGTTTATTTTTGCCTTTGTTTTATTCTCTCCCCAAAATTATATCTTTTCCAAGAAATGCACTGGAACTCTCTCCAAAATCAAACTTGATGGATGTAAAGGAGCAAAGGGATATGATATTGAGAGAGGAGAAAGTAGGTCTGACAACTTGGGAAACAAAAGGTGTCATCCACGAAGTGATGCACTAGCAAATTTAGTGACTTAATAAAGGAATATTACATGTTCCAAGAAATCATTTTAAGAGGAAAGAAGCAGGTGGTGTCAGCAATGCTAATTTACTGTGAGCATCCTGTGCTTTTTAGTATGCTAGTGCCTTACCAGCAGCAAAATCATTCAGATAAGAGCAAATAGTATTGAGGAATATAAACCAGACTTGACAATTTTATATTAAAACTAAAGAAATGCATTAGGAAGAAAAGGGAAATACCAAGGAAAATAGAACATTTTATTTATGTATGGTACACTTTAAAAATCAGGAAAATATTATGGGTTTGACCATAATGTAAGATTAATTTCTAGTTTTCTAATAAGAAGCCCACAGCGTTCAATACAACACTTGCAGAAACTTCCACAAAATCGTCCACAGACAAACCTAAAATTAGCTAAAAAGATAGGTTTCAGTCACCTAAAATCTAGGTTTAAGCTGGTCTTAAGCCAGCTTTAAAAAAGACACTAACAACTGAAGTTACACCCCCTGTGGAAGGAATTTCACCTTAAGTGTCCTCAGATGAAGCCCAAGGCTTCACATTTAGATGAAGTGACTGAGCAGGATGGTAAACCCTGGATGGGATGGAGGCAAACAGAAATGCACCAAGGGGCAAACAGAAATGCATCAGAAATGTACCAGAAATGGTGCAGTGGGAAATCCCAGATAATCATTTACTGCCTGCTCCCAGGTGATCATGTTGTCTCACCTTTTTTCACTGTTTTGCCATAAAAGCTACTGAAAGGACATGGCTGATGTAAGAGAGATCCAGCCAACCACTTAATGAGTAACAATTAAAAATTACAAGATCAATAGCTATGAATAAACCCAATCAAAAGGAAACCTCAGCTCAATAGCTATGAATAAACCCAATCAAAAGCTCCAGTCACTTGGTTCTTTTGGGGACCCAGTGAAGCAGTCAGCAGTGACTTACCATTGATTAATCCTTCAAAACAATTAGCAACAACAGTTGGGGAAAAGCTGAACAGGTAGGAAATATAACTTGCTTATGGGAGTTTTTGGACCTTTCAGAGTTGTCTGCTGTCACCTGTTTTCCAGCACTTAAGAGATCCAAAACACATCAGTAGAGATGATACATGATGCATTTCTCTTGCATCTTAATTTTCTTCAATTAACACAGTGATAAGTTATCACTACTGACTGACCCTCCAAGGAGGGAAAAAGCCACAGACACAGCCAATTGTTTGGCCCATGTGTCTGAGGAACATTACTGTGATTTGTATGTTTCCTTTTATTGGAAAAGTACCTGCTGAATACACACTACAAAGACATAATGCATATTTACTTACTCCTCAAACAAATTAATAGTAAGCACTTTACCAGGCCTTTTAGGTCTTGGCTGGCTCTCCTTCAAGATAAATTGCTGTATATTAGCACAGGCTTGCTGAGTTTTCCAAACAAGAGGGAAAATTTCTCATTTGTCAACAAAGCTCCCTCTTAAGTGCTCACACCAGCTCCTGACTCAAATGGCAAGTGCAGGTAATTTCTCACAGATCTTCACTTGTCCTCAGTGCCTGTCACTCCCCAGGTTTTTTTAGGAACTCCAAGCAAAGATGCCTCGAGCAGGGAGAATTAAAGGAGTCATGTGGGAGCATGTGCTGAGCACCAGAAATCAGTCTGAAGGAAAAACATCAGCAGTCAGAAGAAATACTGGCTGCTAAGAGACCTGTGGCAAATGAAACAGGGAAAGCAAAATTTGGCCAAGGCATAACAAACCATGCAAGGCAGAGGAAAAAAAGTGCAGGGAAGAGTGGTATTCCAGAGGATTTGACTTGAAGAGATATAGAAGCACTGTTCAGCAATGGAAGATGAAGGTTTGTACATTCTTGTTGTGTTTAATGTGTAACATTTGATTACTTCTAAAAATCATACTGAATATTTGACTCAATTAAAAACTTCAATCCCTAACTTCTCCTGTCGCAGACATCTTTTATGAAAAATCCTTTCCTTAGGATTTTTCCTCCTGAGAAGCTGAGAGGCCTCAGGAACAAAATGTAAACAATGGCTATCTGCTGCTGTGGAACGCAACAGGGGGAGCTGTGATTGGTCTCATAGAGTTGTTTCTAATTAATGGCCAATCACAGCCCAGCTGGCTCGGACAGAGTCTGAGACACAAGCCTTGATCATTCTTTATTTTTCTATTCTTAGCTAGCCTTCTGAGGAAATCCTTTCTTATATTCTTTTAGTATAGTCTTAATGTAATATATATCATAAAATAATAAATCAGCCTTCTGAAACATGGAGTCAGATCCTCATCTCTTCCCTAACTTGAGACCCCTATGAACACTGTCACACTTCTCCCAAAATGTGGTTTAGGATATGGTTGATGGGAGTTGCCAGCAAGCTAAGTGGCTACATAACTTGAGTATTTCCCTTGAGTTCAGCAAGTATCAGCATTTAAAAATGCCAGACATTTGCCATGTGACAATATAAAAAAAGGTAGCTCTACTACAATTGTTTGAGGTAAACCTTTTTTGTTGATGGATGCTCTCCAAGTCTCCATAAAATGCTATGCACATGAGAACTACTGAAAACACAGATGTGGTAGGAACAGGTCTCTACTGACTGAGGAAATGTCCATAGTTGAATGATTTTAATTATATGTATAATTAATTATGTATATTAATACATAATAATACAGACAATCACTGCATAGGAATGAGAAGGAGACACTCCCCATCTTTTTAGATTTCATTATACAACTCTTACTATTCTATGCCTCAAATTCAACCCATTTTTCACACTCCAACAGTGATTCTCAGGAAATGTTTTAAAAATAAGCTTGAGCAGTGCAGATTTCCCACATGGGATATTTTCCTATGACAAATTTGAGTTCCTTTCCTACATGCTGCCAACAGGAAGCAAATCTAAACCTAGAAATGTCATTACATATCTCACTGCAAGGGTCTACAGCTTGGCTAGGGAAGCTTTGTTAGAATTACAGCATTCAATTAACCCAGATTAATGGAAAAAGGGGAGTGGAGCTTGAGAAGCAGTGGAGCAACAGTGACAGAGAAGCAACCATGTAAAGACATTGCTCTCTCTCCCATTAGCCACCCTGAAGTCAATATTGCCTTCTCTGGGGTTGCTCAGAGCACAGCCACAGATGTTGGGAGGCCTCTGGGTCCCTTTTTGCTGCTGTTCTGGGTCAGAGAAAGGCAAAGCTCTCTATGAGGGCCATAAACAGCACCAGGGGAAAGGGAGCGAGGGTGTCCACAGCAGAAATGCCACCATCCTCCTTCCCCATCAAATTGGGATCTGCTGTACTCCATTACACAAAACATATTGCTAATCGTTTAGAAATACACAAAAGTTTGGCTTCAACAAGCAGAACTTCTGATACTTTATCTTACATTTTCTACTCTGTTCTAATAGTATGTAATATCGAGAAAATCGTTGCATTAAAAATTACATTTTCACGTTTTTTGCTCTGAACTGATTCTCTTCAGTAATTTCTAATATGATGCTCCAAGGATGAAATGAGCCATATTAAATGTCTATACGTGTCTAGTATAGACAAGATGTTTCCAGATGCTCAGATACACAAACTTTACTCCATGCACTCACAACTGCCACAAGTTTCCTCTGAAGCTCAGAAATTTTTGTCTGAGGTAAAAAAAATGAACTTTTCCAAGAACTAAAAGTTGCTAACAGAAGTTAGAGTTCTTTTTGCTGATGAAGGCTGGGGTGTTACTTTGCTGTTGTACCACCTCGACCCCACATTTTCTTCTGTTCTCAAAAATATCAATGCCCAAGCATGATATCTACAAAAACAACTGCGACTATTAATTCCCTACAATAATTATACAGTACAGCAGAAAAAAAATAATTTGAAAATCCATCAATTATGTTCTTTTATATGCATATTTATTTGGTAAATGGATGATGAAAGAGTCCACACTCATTCCACTTGCTTCTTGGGCTAATTTTGAAGGTATTTTCCCAGCAGGATCAGAAAGTACCCAGTGCAGAAGAATCGTTCTGGGCTTGGCACTGTGAAAATCCATTAGCAGCAACACATTAGCTTAGTCAGAAAGCTTTAAAAAGGTTTCCAAAATACTATAATGCCTCACAAGCTCTCACGTGCACTTTCCACTTTTCTTAATTCACATACAGGCCTAAGACTTAAAACACACCTGTATGGAAATCCCTAAAATAAATGCACCATGCTGCAAAAAAAAATAAAAAAACACCACAAAGCCAGAAGATATTGGTTGCATGTGTGAGACACAGCTCACATTTTATTTGCTTTTATACTTGGTCTGATCATGAAGCTCATTGTCTTCAGGGTGATATCTGTGGCTCCTATTAAGCACAAATTTCAACCTTTATCTGCATCCCCACACATCACTAAAGCTCCACGTTATCCGTCCTGCTGTAAACATACAGGCAGATCTAGCCTGAAAAAAGTGGCAGGATAAAAGCTCCTTTTTGAAATCACATATTAAACAGCTTAAAAGGGAGGGCGGCACAAACATCTCACATTGTTTTCCATTGGCAAACACAATAAAATACCAGGTATCCTACCACCCTCAGTGACCAAGTAAAGCTAGAGAATACATGACAGCACTTAGACAGAGATCTGGGAATTTCTATTCCCTTGTCATTCATTTACAGAGGGATTTCTCTGCTTTCCCAATTTTTTTTTTCACTTTGCAAAAGCTGGTGGGGTTTTGGTTTTTTGCTGTTGTTGTTTTTTTGGGTTTTTTTGTTTGTTTGTTGTTGTTGTTTGTTTGCTTTTTGTGGTTTTTTTTGTTTGGTTTGGTTTTTGGTTTTTGGGGGGTTTTTTGGTTTTTTTTTTTTGTTTTGGGGTTTTCTTGTTTGTTTTTTGTTATCGTTGTTTTTCTTTTTATGTTTTTATTTTTAAGTTGGGTTTTTGTTTGTTTTTGTTTTGTTGGAATTTTTTTGGGGGGGTTGCTTATTGTTTTAGTGGGTTTTTTTTTGTTTTTGCCCTCAACTTTTTTAAAATTTTAAATTGTTTCTTTCTATGCAACAGTGTTTGTGAGCACCTGTTTCAAACACGGTTTCTGAAATTTTTTGCATTTTTACCAGACAACAGTGAGTGGCAGCTTGGATGTAATCTGTTTCCAAGCTGGGTGTAATAGTTGACTCCTCAAATTGAAATCAGCAAATACAGCTAAAATATACAAGGCCAATTACTTTTAGGCAAGTTATCAAGTAAATGCAGAAATAAAATCAAATGAGATAACCTACTGCATCTTAATTACCAGCAATATTCTCTCTTGCTTACGAGAATCTAAATATTCATTAATTCTGAGCAATTAACAATAATGAAATGAAAGCCTATGATGCTGAAGTTTGGAATTAGGTATGCCAGAACTCAGCAAAAGATGCATGAATTAACTTCTTCACATTTTCTATCAAGAGCCCTTCAGGAGCACCGTGGTGACAAAATTATTTACTGTAAATGCACAGGGATCAGGGTGGGGAAGTCTGAAGAAGCTGCTAAAGCAAATGTTTATTGCAGACACAGGGGGTGACAGCACATTTTACATCTCAGTGCCCCATGAAGCTGTGTTCAGCTCAAAGCACAAATACTCAACTCTCCGTCCCCAGAGTGCTCAGGTTTGATAACACAGTACCATGGCACAACAGCTGTGTAGATCAATCCCAAAAAGCCAACAGGAAAAAAAAGAAAATTACCCAGGAATCATTTGCTTATATACTCTAAGCCAAACAAGCCTCTGGGTGTTACTTGCATCAATTCCTCGTTACTTGGGTCTGTTTGAACTGTAAAGTATTATCACTCCTTCCAAATGATCAGTAAATGCAAATACAGCCTAGAAAGAAGATTCTGCAGTTTCAAAAGGAGGTGTAACCCAATCTTTTATAAACATATGCTATTCAGTCATGAGTAACAGATTCTGATACATCAGGATCATGAATTTTCACATCTTGTATTGCATAAAGACACAAAATAAGAAAACCAGAACCAAAACATGGTGCACAGTCTAGTTTTTCCTCAACCTGCCTGCTACAAAGAAATTTTACATGCCTTTGAGCAGCTTTTCTTTCCCAATAAATTAATGCACCTTCATAAAAGATCTTCAATCAGTTATTGTTATATGACTTAAATTAATGCAACTCAGGTATGTAATTATCCAATTTTACCCCTAGAACCACCTCACCTGCAAGAGAACTGGTTTGGTTTTTTTTTTTTTTTATGCTGGATATTAAGCATACAACAATGTTAAAAACCTTAAGCTTCTAAATTTCGGCTGAAAATATATTGGAGCTACTTATGTAACTCAGTGCTACTAATAAGAGAACAAATGAGAAATCCCCAAGGAGACATTGAGGAATAATTTCAAACATTGAGCACAGAGAATAACCAATTTAATTTCCTAATCATCAGAGGTACCTCCATGTCTACACAAAGACTTATTATGTTATATTCAACTTGAAGGTTAATTAGAAAGTAGGTTCCTAAGGGCAAAAGGTTCTGGAGGTAGAATTTTTCTCTTAGCTTGCAGTGATTTGATATGACCTATGGTGGAGCTTAATCAAGAAACATAGCAAATGGGGAAAAGCATTCTTCACAAATTCTGTGGATAGGCCACCCCTCTGATTTTGGCCATTCTTACAGATACAGCAAGACGTCACATTTATCAAGTTTATCACGTAGTAAGTGTTCTAAATCATTGAATCAGATGCCCCTTTGTGATCTTCATTTTCTAAAAGTCCTAATGGAGATTTAGGTAATACCCTTGCAGTTCCATTTGACTACAGTTCCTCCACAACCAGGGCTTTTGCTTGACACTTGGTGGCTTCTTCCAGGCAACATAAAAAAGCTGGAGTAGCCAGAGCTTGATTTATCTCTTCTAGTTCCACATTCCCAAGAGAAAATACTTAAGTTTGACACTTTGCTTCTCTGGACATCTTACTGGCTTTGAGCCTAATCATTTCCTGGGTCAGGTCTTTTTATAATTTGAAAGTATAAAACATGTGCATGTCTGAGCTGACTCTTTGCCACCCTGTATAAATATCACAGAGGGAAGTACAATCCTGCATTTTCCTTTCAAATTAGACTTTTGCAATCAGTTTAAAGTTAAAAAACACACAACAGCTACTCCAGGACAGACAGTAATTAGACTTTTGCAATCAGTTTAAAGTACACAACAGCTACTCCAGGACAGACAGCTGAAATGTTACAATCTATGCTATATCAAGGTACTTTAGAAATTAATTTGTTGAATTAATTATTGATTACTTTGAAGCATAAAAACTAAATTAGTCCTTAAATTATTTACTACACTATTCTTCTGCAATTTTGCTTCAGAATTCTAGCCAAGATAAGTTAGAAAATTTAGGTGATTTCAATTATGGAAATTGGAATTAAGCACTAGCTAAAATGCCAGTAACACAATGAGCCAAGCTCATGCTTCAGTGCAAGTTAAAATTCACCAATAAAAGCAAAAGCTTTAAATTAAGGCATCCTCCTCCCTCCTACCCCACTCATTACACTGGCATACAGAAGCCACCAAACCAACTTTGAAGCACATCAGAAGAAGCCCCTGGAGTCACCAGCTCCTGTGTACATTTTCCATCCTTTGGTGTGTGATGGATTGGGCTGCTGGGTAGCACAGAGCCCCAGGTGGCTGGCTGCCAAAAGGGTTAAACAGATAATGGATCTTATTCATCTAGAAACCTTCTCAGTCACAGACAAAAATGAAAACCAAACCAAACTGAGTTTTCTCTGTAGGGATGTTTTCTTCTCCTCTGTCCCTGCCTATCCATATGTCTGAACCAGAACCCTTTCACCTCAGGGCGATGCGTTATTGAAGCGAGATCATCGTGGGGTCTGAAACTGCTCCAGAGGAGCCTGATTGGCTCAAATAATCTAAAACCACAAATTCTGAAACCTAAAACACTGGAGGTTTACTTCAGTTTGAAAGCTCAGTTTAGAGAGGTCTGTTTCAGTCCTGAGCACAGCTAGTCTAACCTGGGAAATCTTGGAAGTTGAGGTAGTACCTGAAACTGGCAGAACAGCTCTACGTTCTCACTCTGCCCTTCCCTTCCTGTGCCTTTTTTAACGTGATAATCCGCTCAATCTTTTTAAGGTGGTAATCTACTCAATTTCTATGCAGTGGAAAATGCCAACTTCCTGTGGAAAAGTTAGGTTAAAACTGTATCACTAAAAATCCCATATGAATTGGACATCGCTGCTGTAAAGGAGAAATTCATCTGGCCTAAAACCCCATCTCTGAACCCCACTGATGCTCCACCAAGGGTAATTCCCAACTGGCTGCACCAAACACCAAGCAGCAACCAGTGGTCACTGCTCAGCACAACAGGAGTGCACAAGAACAAGGGGTTACTCGAATGGAAAAAACCTAACTGCACAAGAAATAAACAAAAATTAACATATTTGTATTGTGCTTTTCTTTGCTTTACCAATTCCTCCTCACCATCAGCTTTTCACTATCAGTCAGTCCCATACAGCAAAACCTTGAACAGTTCAGGGTTTTCATCTTTGGGTTCCTTTTGTTTCTTTTATCCCTGGAACAGTGAAGGCACAAAAGCCAATCTTCAGGTCCCTTAACAAGGACCAAGGACTCATTCCACTGATGGAGTCACTGCAGGTACTACTATTTTCATCTGTATTGATTTCTTTCCAAAGCCCTTTTGAAACTGTATCACCTCTTAGTGCACAGAGCCAGCAACATTTTTCAGATACCACTATGAAATTGCAGAATGTGTCCAAGACAGTATTAAAGGAGCAGTTCAGGTTAAAAGTGCTATCACGATTCTTTCATAATTATGAAATTATGCTTAAATGGAATTTCAGACTACCTTTATCCAGCTAATCCTCAGTTGCATTTTAACTCTTTTTTCATTATTGATTTTTTTCTTTTTTGTTGACTGGGGGGGCTTTCATGGTTTTGGTTTTTTTTTGTTTTATTTTACTGCATGATTTTTAGTCTGTTTTTGGAGTTTCTCTGTTGTTGTTTGTTTGTTTGTTTTTATTGATTTGGATCTTTGTTTTGTTTCTTTTTGGGAATTTTTGGTTTTGTTCTTTTTTTTATTTTTTTAATTTTATTGTAGTGGTTTGGTTTTGTTTCTTTTGGGTTTTTTTGCAGGTTTTATTTCTTTGTTTGTTTTGGGGGGGGGTTGTTTATTTTGGTTTGTGGAGGTTTTTTTCCCAGAGGGGTTTTTTGGTTGTGTTTTTTTGGTTTTTTTTTTGGTTTTTCCAGGGGAGGTATTGGTCAGTTTTAATTTCCTTAGGGGTTTCAGGTTTTTGTGGGGTTTTTTTTGTTTGTTTTGTTTGGGGTTTTTTGGGGTTTTTTTTGTTCATTTGTTTGGCTGGGTTTTTTTGAGTTTTTTGGGTTTGGTGGAGTTTTTTTTTTTGTTTGTTTGGGGTTTTTTCTTTGTTTTGTTCTGGTTTTGTTGTTATGTTCCTGGGGTTTTTCACTTGGGATCTTTAGGGTGTTTTTGTTTTTGTTTCTTTGGTTTTGAGGGTTTGGGGGTTTTTTCGCTTGTTTTTTCAGAGGGTGGATGGGCTTTTGGGGATGGTTTTTGTGGTTTGTTTTTTTTTACAATTCCTTGATAAGCAATTAGCAAAAATAGGGATCATTAATATTATTGTCAAATTCTTGTCCTGTGTTCACAGATTTAAGACCAAGGTGGTTCTAGTCAAATTACCAGTGATTAAAATTCAAAGCTTAAGCTTCTACCAACACAAGTATGAGAAAACTAAGTATATATATTTTTTATATAAAATAATCAACACCTAAATCATATAACCATCCAAAAAGATTGATATCACTTGGAATATTTAGTTTCCTTTTACTTGTAAAGCAATAGTTACTGGATATAATTACTTGGCCTTTCTTAAAGCCAACCTGTTTTAACATTATTCAAGGATGGAGTATCTCATGCTTCAACCTAGCACTCATAGAAGTCACATTATTTACTGCAGTTTCTAAGTGGTGCACAAATAGTTTCCATTTCTTCTTCACAAACCTAATTATTGAAGAACTATTGGATTCACAAACAGCTTAAGAACACAAGATTTTGCTTTTACCCCCCAGAAGAAGTACAATGTTTTCCTCTTGTCTAAGTTTCACAGCCAGAAAAATATCCAGAATTAAGGCACAATATTGCAATGGAGTTGCAAGTCATGTCACACACACAGTGTTGCTCTGGGCTTTGGTACCACATGGACATTTGTGCATTCATCACAGGATGTACAGAATACTTTTAGCCAACAGTCAGCTCACCTTTAGGTCAGCACCAGATTTCTAGAATTGTTCATTACTCCAGAGTTGCAGATGTTCCTAGAGGACTTCCATGTAAAGTAACAGGGATTACCACAATCCAAGCACAGAATTAATTTCTTAGTAAAACTGGCTCACACTTGTCTAGAAATAGATGTTTCTAGTGGTTTCTGCTATAGTCATCAAAGCCAAAACAATTTTATATAAAACACAAGGAAACAGCAAAAAACCCCACAACCCCCCAGACACATGCTCAGGGCACAAAAAAGAAAATATGCCTAATCAGTAAATTAAAATCCATAATATACCAAAAGACCCTATATTTACATATTCACCACATCTTTCTCATCTTCACCCTTTCTCTTCCAAAAGCCTAGGGATAAGAGCTGGTGGAAGGAAGAATGCCCACAAGGTTTCCTTTCAAATGAATTTTTGTGTATTTTTTTCTCATGCATTGTATATATTGCTTGTGTACATATTAAAAAGTTGCCAGCTCATTTCCATGATCACTGTAAAATCTAGCCCATACACTACACTCCAGTGAAGTATCGAGGTCACAAAAAAGCAAAGAAAAATAGAAATGTGTGAAATGAATGTATCTGTACCTATCTGAATGCCAGTCCTTTCTACTGATCTGCAAACACACAGTACAGAAGCAGTTTTTCTTCCTTATTCATGGCTGGCTGTCTAAAAATTGCCATGGTAATCCTTAAATTCTACAAAAACATCAGCCTGGATGTTTATGTTGCAGAAAGATTTCCATTATGTGCAATGTGTATTACTTAAAACCTCTGCATACCTAATACCTGTCCCAAAACCAGACTTGCTAAAGTAATTGGAAAATATGCTGCAGCCAAACAACGTATTCCAGAACTACAGTGTATATATTGTCTCATTTTGCTCACATGGAAAAAATAGATGAGAAGTAACAATCTAATCTTGATGACGAGAGTGATTGGTTCAAAAATATTAGCAATAAAAAACTAGAGTTAGCAGCAGCAGCTCCCCACAGCTGAATTTTCTCTCTAGTGACAAGAGCACCACCTATAGACCTACAAAGTCATCCTTTCATCGTGTTTGACCTTAAAACACACTTTAGCTTCCAGCCTTGAATAAGTGTAAGAAGTTTCAGCTGTGACCAGGTATTTCTTAGGAGTAGTGTTGCAATTTTAAAGAATTTTTATCAATTAAAAGCATGGTTCTATTTCCTTAAAAACAGTCACACTTTCAGGGTACGAGCTCTAGCAAAAACCTGTGATAAAGATTAGGACATCTGGCTTCAAAGGGGACTTCCCACATCACTGCCTTTTAGTGGCAGTGCTTAAAAGTTTAGGATGGTGCTTAAAAGCCAAACACACACAGAGATTAATGTACAGTGAGCCAAAGTTACCTGGATGAGTGGGTGGGGAAGCAGTGAAAAGGCTGGATGCTGCTCAGTGGGCTCTTACACCCCTGCCCTCTGTTTTGGCAGCTTCAGGTGCCCTCAAGAAGCAGAGTCAAATAAATAATAACAACAATAAATAAATCCTTTGCTGCCAAGGCCTCTCATCCTTTTCACCAGAGTCACCGAGGCTGCACTGCTCACACAAAAGGCTCAGTCCTGAGGGACTTGTCAAGATCCACGCCAGCCTTGGCGTGATTATAAATACCCTGGGAGCTGATAACACTTTAACTTGACAGGATGTTAAAAATGTTCTGCTAATATGAGAGAATCAAACCACTACAAGCCTTAAAATGCCAGTCTTTTCACTTTATAAAAGCAAGAACAGAATTTTCTATTTCTACAATATATATAGAGATACCATGTGGCTTTAAAAGGTAATTTAGATTAAAGAAGAATGGTGAAAAAAAATCAAGCAAGCTGCTTTTCCAATAATATAAAGAGTGGGTATACATGAATAATATTGCCTTATTCCTAATCACTGCAGCAACTCCCCACTTTGGAAAGAGCTAAAACTAAACCAGACAGAGAAATCTTCAGAAAGATTATTCTCTGTGTTTTTCTCTACAAAACCTGATCTTGAAAGAGTTAAATCACAAGCAGCATTAGGCCTAGGCAAGCTACAATTTCATTTTTTGCCTGTTTGCAGCAGTGTGTAACATAATACACTCTACATTTGCATTCAAGCCAGCTAACATAACATGAAGTTTGCCCATCTCAGCTACATATCATGATAGGATATAAGAGGAAAAGCCTTTGGATCTTTTTCCTGTCAAAATTGTGTGATATTAACATAAAAAAGCATGATTCTTTGCTTAACTAGAGAACAAAAAAAAACCCACATAAAATTCTCTAGTGTTTTTTCTTTATTTGAAAGCACAAATTTAAACTAAAATTCCACTGAATTTGCTCAATTTTTTCTCATTATATAAGTCACCTCATTAAGAGCAATCAGACTCCCTATGTGCAAATTTTAGGCAAAGAGATTTGGAAAGCTACAGCAATTAGTGCTACAGTTTCTGGGTTCTTATCTGACGTGATGAACAAAATGTAAGGGGTTTAGCAGTCAAAGTCAGACTTAGAGTAATGCAAACCACCTTCCCTGGTTTATCTCCCTAGGATTAACAGGTTCTGTTTTGTGTACTCTGAATAAAGTCCTTTAAACCATCAGTGCTCATTCACTGCTGTTCAGGACTGCACATGACCAAAACAAGGATCTATACTTTGCTACAAAGCCCTCCTTAGAAACCTGAGTTCAAGAATCAATTAGAAAATAAGGCTAAGGAAACTTAAGGAAACTGGCTGGATCCTAAAGGACATAACAGTGATATTTAATAGTATAGAGAGTTCAGCCTGCTACTGGGAAACCATAAGGAACACTTAGAAAATAATAATTTTCATTTTCACCCAACCCTGTGGACAATACTCAGTACTTCAGCCAGAAATCAGTCAAGATCAGGACTGTCTTTCACCCCTAAGCACCTCAAGATGCTTCAGCAAAGGTGTTGCTAGATGCTTCAGCAAAGATGTGCTGGCTGTTGGGTAAAAATGTTCTGTACATTCTGTGATGAATGCACAGGTGTTGAATATTGGTCACTGCTGAAGAGTTCAAAGACAATGACCCCAGTAAGTGGAAACTGCAGAAGAGCAGATTAAACAGAGAATTGTCATATATGCAAGTCCCTATACCATATGACTTTGACCCTATGTATGAACATATAATTCTGTTGTAGAAGACAAAAGGCTTCAGACATCATAAGCAGAACAGAGGAATACCAAAGATGATCTCTTGGCCTAGATGACAGTATCAACACACCAGGAAGATGTCCAGATTCCTAAGTAAAAAGTAATTCTTAAAAGAAATAAAAGAGTAGCTGTTCAGATACTTTGCAAAGCTCTTCCACCTTGTGAGAAAGGGAGTTATTAACTGGCACGTTTTTAAATGCAGCAGTGACCTCAGGTGTGCAAAGACTCTTCATTGCATAGCAGCTATGGGCTTACACAACAGAAACCAGCAAAGTTTGAAAGGTGAAAAACAGGAAGCTGAATTGCAGCTGATGTAGATAAAATGACTGGTTTGGAAAGTCACCCTTGCAGCAGCAATCCCACCAGGGATGAGCAGGAAAGCAGGATTTTGCTAAAGGAAGAGCTCTGGAGTTATGAAATCATGGGATTCTGACTGGGAGTACCAATCACATGGATCAGGGGATGTCATAGGGATGAGTTTGCAGAAGGAATTTCAAAGACATACAGATGGCCTGAGGCTGAAATGCCAGGCAAGGTCCTGTCAAGGAGGCAGAATTCGTACATGGAATAGCAGTAGGATTCTTCACAGCTTGAATCAAGCTGCACTCATGTGCCCTGTGAAAATTCAGGCAATTCAAGCCATTCTCTTATACTACTGTATTAGACTTTCAATTGATGCAATATAATTTATTATTTAACAGCAATTTAACTTTGCAGTCTCTTTTATTAACTTAAGGACATAAGGATGCTACTAAATTTAACTACTGAAGAATTCACAACAAGAGGCCACAGGAGAACGCATTGAGATTGCAGTTGTAAGAAAACGCCAATCTTCTGATTTGTTTGCATTAATTAGCAATAAACTTATAATAAATCTATACAATCGACACTAAATTTGTGAAAATAACTGGCAGAGAGAAGGACTCCCTAATGAGAGCTCAACAGAGAAGACTAAGAGCAAATGTCTAATAGGTCTGGAGTCTCCTACAACCAGAAAAATCAGGGTGGAACAACAGATTTTAGTTACCTTCTCTTTTACAAGGCAGACATTTCTGATAACTCAAGTGACCATGAGAGGCAAACCCTCACGCTCTCATATTTAATTCTACCCCATCCCATTTATACTGGGAATGGTTTCCAGAACTCTTAGAAGTAAATACCATTTTTCCAGCCTAAGCAGGAGAAACGCTTTTCTTCCCTAAGTCAGGCTCACATTGAGGACAGCTATTAGATTTCCTTTTGATGGATTTCTCTCATGTGTTTAATCCACCCAGGGTTAGCAGGCTAGTTGCAGGAAGTATATTTGGCAAAAACAGAGTTGTGATGATCTCAGTCCTGACTTTCTGCTTTTGCCTGCTCAGACAGCAAACAAAAAATATTGAATCTGGACCACCACACAGCAGGCCCCTGGAAATCCCTGCAAGATGTGTGTGCACTTCCATTCATCAGGATTTTTTTTAAAAAGATGATGAAATTTCTTTTTAATGCGATGTCATGGCCATGGTCTGATTTTTGGCAGGGAAGGAAATAAATTTCCAGCAGTATCAGAAGTCAGGAAGAGCACACAACTCAATGTCACTTCCAAATCAATCAAAAGCATTTCAAGTTTTCAAACTGTCAAGGTTTTCCTTTAACACTTGTCAACATACACATACATAAAATATAGAGAGCATTTTTTCTTTATCATTTATTACCATATTTTACAGATAGACATATTTCTTTATATTATATCTACAGGTATATATTTTTAAAATTTTTTTTATGATAGCTTTGCACTTGAGGGACACCATGACTCTGGATTTTGTGAAATTATACTTCAATGGTGATAAAACATCCCCTATTCTTGCTCAGTCTTAAATAGCCATGTTCAGGATCTAGTAGTTTCAGCTAGACACAGAAGCTGCTGTTTGGAAGTTTGTCTTAGTTCCACATAAGAAGTAGGCATAATTCTGAATATAGATGAAGCAAAAGAGGGGAAAAAAAGTATAGCGGAGAAATTAACAATTCCTGTTACTAAACATATGCTACAATTATTTCACAAAGTTTTGTACTTCCCTAAATCAGACTGACCTTGGTGTATTAATAGTGCTCTCATGTTTCCAACTCTCCTCTCACCAGGATTCCTTGCAAAGCAGAGCATTGCTCAAGTTGTTATTACATTAATCTGGCCTAGTTTAATATTTGTAATTAATCCTCTTCAGAAGTCTACCCAGAATGACAACTCAAGGAGATCTTGAGCTTAAGAAAAAAAACCCAACTGTCCCACAGGCCTTTTGGCAAAGTTCCTAAGCTTTTCTTACCCAAGTGTTGAAATTTTGGACAGACATAACATCATTATAAGACAGTTATAACAAAAGGTGCTATATTACAATTTGGAACGAAACAAAAAAAACACGCAAAAAATATCAATTTTACACTAGGCTAGCCTGGACATTTCACAAAGAATTCCTATGTATTACAACTTAGAGTGCCATAAAATTGAAGTAGAATTAAATGATGTCTCGGCATTTCAAGTAACAAAAAAGCAGATTTAAAATTATATTTGTCAGGCAAAGTAATCAGCAGTGGAATATGAAACACATAAGGACTATAAGAACAGAATTAATTTACAATTTAAAGCAGGTATTTCCATCTTTGATGGCATAAACAAGTAACTAGTTAGCAGTTTTTGTTCAAATTATGTAAAAAAGAGGTGGGTTTAAGCTTGATTTAAATCAGAAAAAAAGATTAAAAATTAGGTAAAGTATTTCTTGAAGCTTGGAAACTTAATTATTCTGAAACATGTTCAGGCTTTGGAGCAAAGCAAGAAAAAAGCCAACAGAATGTCAGAAAATTCTGAGGAGAGGTTTTATAGGGTGGGGTTTTATGTTTGGGGTCAGGGTGTTCATTTGGAGTTTTTCTCAATATTTTTTTTTATAATGAAGTCAGTTCAGAAGACTGAGATGACATCCAAGTGCCAGCCACAACACACCAAGTTGCATTCAACCTCATTTTGAAATTCCATTCATTTAAATTTTACCATTTTAGGTCTTTTTCTCATAATTTTGAATATGTAAATAGCAAAACTACATAAAAACAACAAAAGGGAGTTTGTTTATTATGACTATTTCAGCTGAAACCATTTTAAATTAAACCTCTGGCTTAAAGAGTATTTGCAAGCCAAGAAAATAATCTGGCAGAACTGAGCTGTAAAACACAATAGTGGCTGAAGTGATTATTAAAATAAAGAGCTGTACCAAAGCATCTTATCTATGGCTGCAGAATAATTGCTTGTCCAAACCAGATATTTTCCTCCTAATACTTGCAGACATTGTACAGAGGATGGGAGTAAATGGAGAAAAGCACAGAATCCAAGCAAACCGGCATTGGCATGGAGAACAGATAAATGCACCACTTCCAACCCCCAGCCCATTTTCAGGGTTCAGATGTAAAGCACAGAGAAAGTCACTGCTCTAACTAAAAAAACCAAAAAAAACCCAAAATGAATGGATTTTAATTTTAGCTAAATACTTTCTTTTACAGGTCCTACATGATTATTCCATCTCTGCTGAAGATTACTCACTGGCAACAAATTTTCATTATTAGACAAGAGCTGTTTGCCTTTTGAACAATTCTAAACAAGTTTACTTATCAAAAAAGTATGATCCTAAAGGGTACATGATGGTCATTTACTCTTCAGCTTTTTTCCCATTAATCTTCAATTGAATTTATGCATTTTAAACTGTTCTTTGCATCCATGATAACTGTGGGTTCTGAAAGAGTACAGACTTTAATACATTGAGCTTGATGTACAAAATAAGGCATCTATTTGTCAGAAAAAAAAAATAGGACTAACTTATAACCTCTATAATTGATGTGTAAGAAAATATCAAGCTGTTACTTTTTTTGAGCTAAAAACATTACATACAATACAGCACCCCAATAACAGTAAGAGAAGGCACACAGAACAACAAGGTGAGATGATGGTTTGCAAAGGCAAAAAAAAATGACCTAAAAAAACTAGATATGAAATTCTACAATTCAGTTAAATTGGTGTAACTGTCCTGATCATCCTTTCTGCTGCCAGCTAGGAAAATGTCCAGAGCATGTGTTTAAGCAGCAGGCACTAAAGCCTGTGCGCATGTTTGACTAGTCCTGGCAATGTGCACAAACCCAGGCTGCACTCACAGGTGAGAGGCAAATCCTCTTTCCTCCTGAGATACATCTGAAAAAACATTCCCTGCCCTAAGAACAGAAGGAATGCACACAGGAGGCACAGAACACAGAATTTTCATGGGCAGCATCACTTCACCCTCCACTGACTCCTCCTTGCTAGGAGTGATTTCTCATCTGGCTGCCAGGATGAGCTGAGAGAAAGGTCTTAAAAGGGAAGATTTGACTGGCTTAAAAAGTTGTGTTTTAAACACTCAGAGTTGTTTCAGGGACAGAAGTTGACTATAAGTCAAGGTAATTCTCATCTCCACCCTTCAGATACAAGAGGAAAGAATAAACTAGTGAGTTTCATTCTATCTTTGTTGAGTTTTTGTTGCAATGGTCCGATTTAGGAATAGGAAGCTTCTTGAACAAAAAATGACTACTGGAAAGAGCAGTATTTGCATTGCAGATAACAGAATAGGGTAGAAAAACCTAGTTTTGAAACTTTGAGAGGGATAGAATGAAGCTGACACAAGTTGGTGGCCTTAAGTCCTTGGTGAGACACTGCCTCTGCCTTGTAAAAGCTGTACAGACTCACAGCTCAGGAAAGGGACAGCTTTTTCATTTAGGTCAGCAGGACATGGAAATTCTCTGGAAATTTGAAAATTATCACCAACTCCTGAATTTTTGTGCAAAATCCCAGTGTGTAACATCCAGGTATTTTGCAAAGTCATCTGGATGCAAACCTCACCCTCCAACAAACAAAATGCAGTTCAGATATGAGGGTTTCTTTCTGTAGTATCTAAATAACATAATAGGTAATTAAGACCAAGTTATGTTGCCTAGTGTTATAAAATGGATTTCAATACATGCAGTAACTGCTTTAGACTTTAGAGTTGTTTTTAAAAGAAAAAGGGTCCACTACATAAAACATGGCCCAAAAAAACCCTTGCAAGGTAGTTTTAATGAATCTTTCATGGTTCAATAAGCTATTGTATTAGGTCATTCTCCTGATGAAGCAATGCTCCAATCTCATTATATTTAGTCAGAAAGAAATAAGCTGCTAGTGTTATTGGATTTCTTATAATTAGTTAAAAAGCAATTTTTTCAAATTTCCTTTGCTCGTAGGGTTTGGAAAAAACCCAAAAAGTTGAGACAAGTAATATTGTTCTGTATTTAAGTAAAATGTAGTGCTGCACACACAATAACCATTCCCTGCCATCCTACAGCTGGGATGTGCTTTTAGCCTCTTTCTACTACATCCTTCCTTCATCTCTACTTTTCCAAACAGCAAACCTGAGAATGAGCTCAAATGGCTAAAAAGCTCCAAAAGGAAAAGCACCAGGCAGTCCCCCATAGCTGGTGGTAATTAATAGAAAGTGAATCAGTTGCTTTGTACAGCAGATAAAGGAAAAGCCCAGTCAGAATAACCTGCCTCATCATGACATTGTGTTCCCAACAGAAATTAATTTTGTGAGCTGTGGGAGCCTGAAACAAACATGTGAGGGCTGAAAAGACCTAATGCCATCATCTCAGCATGGGGAGGAAGATTGAAAGGTACTTTCAGAATAACTGTTACAGTCTCTGGGTAGGGACAATGTTTTCTCCCTGTGGTCTCTATGAAAAAAAGAGCAGAATAAATAGTGCCACATGTCTTCACAGCTGGAACATCTGTGACTGAGAGGTTGGCACAAATTCATAATCTTACATGACCACGTGAATCTAGCTGTAATTGACAGGCTCGGCCGTAATGACAAAATCCCATCGATTTTCCCTGGGCCCAGAGCTTCCCAGGTTTGAAGCACTAAACTGTGCTAAAAGAGCGTGAGATTTCTCAAGCATTCATAGAGAAAAATATCCTCACATTTTATAATCTATCCCTGATTTTTCACATGAGCCCAAGGGCAGCCTGCAGAAGTTGATATAAAGGCATCTGATGAAGGTTGCTAAATACACAGAAACTCATTAAGTGCCTGCTTCAGAAAAGCTGCAGTCTGGAAAAGCCTTTAAAAAACCAAGTATGCTTATGCTGCTTCTGGGTAGAAATCTGCTGTGAACACAGCTAGAAATGGGCTCATTGAACTCCATGGAGTTCCCTAAAGCTCTTGTTTCATGTGACATACAGCATATGGAATCACAAGTCCTCGTACATAGGTGATAAAGCAGCATGTCCACAACAAAATAAATGCTGTTTTATAAAACTACAGCTTCTTAATCAACATGATGAAGGCGCTTAAAAGTCTTACAGAGTGAAGCATGAACTACATTACCCCAAGTAAACAGCATGAAAACACAATTGATGGGAGCAAAAGCTCTGTCAGATTTTCAAAACTTCCACTCTTCTCCCCACATTAAAGTTTCTTCTAGATCCAAGATTATTCTAGTATAAATTCTTAAAGACGTGATTCCATCTTCATACCAGCCAATGTTTTTTTACTCCCAACTAAACTGTTTTACAGAAAAATATTTCCCAATAGAAAACTCCAAAACATTTCACAGACATATTTTATAAAAAAGAAAATAATAGGTTTGCTAAGAAATTCACAAGCGTGCCATGCATAGCTACAAACCTCTTTCAGCTGTGATCAAGACATCTTCTGTATTTATAAATTTTAAAAATTAAAAGAAGTCTCTTATTTACTGCACAGAAGCTTTGTGGTTTTTTTAAGAAAAAAAAACCATGCTGTGATAAGCCTGAGAGATTCTTTTTTTCATAGCTTCATTTCTTGCTTTGGGAAGCAAGCATGATTCAGGGACATACTGATAGACACTCTGAAATACTGCAGAGGTAGGCAGGGACCCTCCTTCCCTGTGTCCTGCATTCCTACCCCTCATTCACGCTCCTGGAAATGTTTTTGATAACAATAAAACATGCTGAATTATTTTAGTACTTGGTAACACCACTGGTAAATTCCAATCAGAAATAAAAGATTTGCAGCTGGCTTGGATTTACATCCAAAAGAAAAGGCACAAAGGAACAAAACTGGGAAGGGGTGAAAAGTCTCCCAGAAAAGCAGTCACACATTGCAATATCCAAATGAAGGAACACAAATATTTCAGGAAGACTGACTGCAGAATGTAGGCACTTGGAGATGGAAGAAGCTTCAGCTCACTCACTTTCCTGTTATTTTTGCCCATGCCCAGTGACCTTCTGACACCACACCAGTCTTAAAACAGAACTACTGCTTCTCACAGAATAACCATTCTGGGGAGGCTGTTTCAAATTATTTCACATCACCTTGCTTTCTGAAGGGTCTCTAAAGCAGCACTGATTGTCTGCTATCCTACAGTCACTGATCTAATTTTTAACTATTATTAATGCAAAGATATTTATGAACCAAATCTATTCCCTTCCATTTCTCTGTCCCTTTCAAACCTGCTAGGAGCTGTATAACTAAGCATGGGAGTGCCCTCCCTTCTGTGCTCTCTGGGAAGTCATGGTGATTTCAAACAGGAAATTGGAAATTCAGAGTAGGGCAAGAAGTTTAACTCCAGCTATTGAACAGTTTCCATAAAAGAAAGGGTTAAGTAGACAAGGGCACTTCAGTGTGGAGAAGAGGCAGCTGAAGGAAAGGTAAAAACCAGGCAGCTGTGAATGCAGGCACTGCACAGAGAAGGTGAATGCAAAGCAATTATTCTTTTATAGAAGAATATGAAAACATCAAAACCAGCAGAATGAAGATTCCTCACAATGTGCAATGGGGACATTTTTGGATAATCTCATGTCCCAGGTGCACAGTTAGGGACTGTTCCAGAGCCAAAAGACTAAACTGGAAATCTCCTTAACTGGATTTAGCACATGCTTACAGCTTCATTGTGTTCAGAGACACGCTCACCATAAAGGTAAAATCCCCAGGAAGCCCCACACAGCACACTGTGGAACAAGTACTTTCCTCTTAACCCATTTTACTTCCTTTGCAATGACCCAAACAGAAGAATACCAGCAAAGTGGATTTTTCCCTGATATACCTCATCTTTCTGTACATTAAACGTATTCCCAAATCCTTTTAACTGCCAGGTTTTAATTATTACTTCTACCACTTAAAAAAACCAGTTTCAACAATTTCCTTAAAAATCACTGAAGCAAAGCACTGTTCAAATGAAGGAGAGGCCTGTGCAAGTTGATTGCATCACAACTGTAGTGACCACTGGTATATTTATTTATTATTTGTCTCAGAAATTATGTTAGTTACTCTGCTCACTCAGTGTTGGTGCTCTGCACAGATAGGCAAGGGCTACAACAAGTGCAAATCACAGCCCTGATGGAAAAGGGGCTCTGAAAAACTTCTGGTTTTCTCCACAGGGAGTTCCCTTTTCCCCCAAGCCAAGCCCAGTGCTATAACTCTGCTGAATGCCTGGCACAGGAATTGCTGGATTTACAGGATTTTTTCATCTCGTTGCATACATCCATCATATTTCATGTATCATATTTCCAGGCTGATACAATTAAATGGGGCTGTTTTAGAAATTTTCTCCATATTCAAACTTTGTTCTGTGATTTACATGCATTAGCAAAAGCAGTATTAACTGCTCCCTGCCACTATAGCTGAGCATATTCCTGCTACTAATTCAGCACACACATCCCAGCCACTACCCAGGGAATGCAGTGATTAGGCAGCTTTCCAGTAAACAGTCCTTAAAACAGTTCATAAAAATTCCATTTAGAAAAAGCTTTGTTTCTTGCTCGAGAATTTGATAAGATATTGCAATAACTGCTTAGGGATATATTTCAAGTCCACCAAGTGAGATAAATTCCATTTCCACACACACTATCATTGCTTTTGCAGTTTAAAATACCATAAAGTAGTTCTTGTGTACATATAAGATGCAATTAATTTGGGTGCTGCTTTTTTATAAGCACACTCCTAGAAAATCCTAAAAACTTGCAGCAAAAAAGGTGAAAATACCCATAAAACAGCCCACAAAAGTCAGAATCTCCAGCAGAAATGTAGTGGCATGATCTGAATCAGAACTTGCCCAGACCAAAATCTGTTCTTAGTGATGGACACAACACAGCATCAGAGTCTATATATTTTTTAGCATTCCACATGAGGTAATGCCCTTAATTCACAGGTCCCAGAAATAACAGAAGCAGTCCATTTTATAGAAGTCCATTTTGTACAAGGAAATCTAATAAATATTACATTTTTGGCACAGTAATTCTTAAACTTACAGCATCAGTTTGTTATCCACAAATGGAAAACATTTAGCTTGTTTTAACAGCTTTCTATAAAAGACAAGATTCAATTGCAACACTTATTATCTAAAAGTGTTTTAGTCGACATAAAAGTGAAACTCAAAATGATGATCCTTTTTTATGATAATAGCTGATACTTATTAAGCAATAAACTCTTGCTCCCTCCTATTTTTATTTCCTCAAAAAAGCTACATACTAAAACTCAATGTAATCTCATGTGTTCAGGCTCCATTTTTTACTTGTTTTGAGAAAAGGCTTTATAACAGCTTCCTTGAAGGCTCTTAAGGAAACTAAATCTTTCTAGTTTAATAGAGTAATAAGGTGTATATGAGGGCATCAAATGAAAAGGAAAATGAGCTGTCCTGATAAAGTACTACTGAAAGCCTCAGCACAAATTGCATGACAAGCTAAAATAAAAAAAATTATTTTGTTCCTTTTGTATTATCCAAAGTCTTAACATTTAGGACATGTAAACCATTGCCATTTTAGAGTCAATCTCTTTTACAACTGGATGTAACTAGCCCTAGCAAAAGTGGCAAAAATTGAAATGCTCTCAAATGGTCTTTGCTCATGCACTAATCCATCCTCACCACATCAGATGAATCTTGTAGTTGATAATACTTTACATGCTTACATAATGACTGTAATTCAGAACATTGCAATCCAGTTTCCTAAGATAAATTAACATGACAAAATTATTCAACCCTCCCTTTTCTTCTAAGGGTAAACTCAGAGCAGTTTGAAGCTCACTATGGGTTTAAAATTTCATCCAAGAGCTGATAGTTTGCAAGATGATTACAGTCTTTCCTCAGAGTGGATTCTATTTCAAATTAGTGGCTCTAAGCATCTAATAAAGTAATTATATTAGATAAACTACACTTTACTCATAGTTACTGCAAACTAGTGCATTATTAGGCGCCTGTCTGAAAAACTTGGCAGTTCCACAGTGAAACACTATTCCAGCTGATGCATTTGGACCATCACAGTCAGGGTCTGCCGCTGGCACAAAATTCCAGATGGAAAAGGCCAGCAATCTTAACCACTTCACAAAACAACAGGTAAGAAGGGAAATACATTAATATGCTTAGCTTGCCCCTTTTAAACTGACAGAAGTTTGGTATGCTTAAAAATAAAGTTGTTTTTCTGTGATATCATTCAGCTTGAATACTAATGCTTTTCCTTAATTCAAGGTACATGGAGGTGCAACTTAACTTCTTTCACAGAAGCAATGCCCAACTTTGCATGTTTTTCTTTACTCTTTCCTCAGATTATAATTCTAAAATCCGTTTTGATTTTTTTGCTATATCCCTGGTTTAATTCTTCACTGCTGTTAAGTGAAGTGCCCTTCTCTTTCCTATGGAGCTACACTGAGTTACAGTAGCTGAATGGCCCAGTAGTTACAGGCTTTTCCTCCTCCTTTTTCATGCTTAGGTATTTAAAATGCATTGTTAGGATCCATTCACAATTAAAGTTAATGTCACTGACACATGAATAATAGGTACAAAACTGGGTCAAGCTCCCTTGAGAGGGTTTGACACTTCCTTTGAAAGGACTAGAATTCAACCCAGAGCTTTATTTTCTGTTTGGCTGCTTTTAAAAGACAAGGCATCTTGAAAATGATACTTCTATTTAGGGCTCGTACTATGGACCTCACAGGCACTGTAAATACAGAGTGGCCTTGTGTCAAACAGCCTAATCGTGCTGAAGTAGCAGAGCATTCTGACACTCATTCCACAGAACAGACATTTGGAGTACAAGGATGGGGCTGTGAAAACGCAGCATTAACAACTGCTTCATAGCAAAGAGCAAACACAACCCAAACCTCACTATTCCCGTGGTAAGAACACACACAATGAGACAGTGAAATCCAATGTTTTGGACTTGCAACCCATTTTCCTCCAGGTGGGACATCTGATTGCAGCAGGTTTCAATTCAGAACTAAAGGCATGCTTTTGACACTGTTGCCATTAGACAGATTCTATTTGACACCCTACTCTAAAACCAAAATAGCAGGAAATAGGGGTGAATATAGGTAAAAATGAAAATTTTCAATACCTACTCACACCTAATTTTCAGATATCTTCCAAAAAGATAAGGGACAGCACCAACAAAAAACATGTTTGTATCAATATGGCCTGGATGGACTGTCCCAGCTGCCTGATACAACCACTAACACACAGATGATGGGAGAGGTTTAGCAACACAGGGACAGCACCAACAAAAAACATGTTTGTGTCAATATGGCCTGGATGGACTATCCCAGCTAGTTGATACAACCACTAACACAGATGATGGGAGGTTTAGCAACACAATATTTAAAATTCAAGCAGCAGAAGCCCTTCCACCAGAGTTTCACCCAGCTTGGGGAACACACCTTCTGTTTGCACCATCAATTTCTTTGTTTTCCAATTGAGTTGCCAAGCAGCATCACTAAAGAAACAGAGCTGTAGCACAAAGCAGCTCAAACATCAGAAACACCAAACCAGAAAGGCTGAGCTGGTTTTCTCAGCAGTCTGGTTGTGGCAGTCAGACCTGAATTTACTCACTGGAAGTGCTCTCTCTAGGGTCTGAGAGGAATTACATATATTGGAATACATATAGCAAAATAATAATGCAGCTTCACAAAATGAATTACAGAAAACCTGCACTGGAGTAGTCAGAATTCAGAAGGGACTTGAACCTCAGTCACCATCCTCAGTTATTTGGTTTGCCTCCCTTAACCTTTATTCTTGGCCTTTTCTTCCAACTGTGATGCAAAACCGTGCTAATTAAATAATCCAAATAATCACATCTGCCACGTATTTCTTTCAAGATGGCATAAAATACATTCTTATCATTCCTAAAAACAACCCCAGATTAACTAAAATGCAACACTGCTGTTACAAATTATTGCCTACAGCCATGGATGTTCCTTGATAGCAGTGAACATGGAGGAAATATCAACAATATCAACCCAACCTCCTGGTCTGCACCATGAGAACAATTGTTCCAGTGTTCTATTCCACAGCATAGATCAATATCCAATAGAGAAATCCTTAAGCCACAGACACACCCAACAAAAACTGCTTTTTGACCAACATTTCACAAAAACATCACAAAAAAGTTCAAAGCAATCTTATAGGAGAGAAAATGTGGACTTAATAGGGGTTTAACATTAAGAATCTCGTCCTTGAAATAATGCAAACTGATTTTAAAGTGAGGTTAGGTTTTCAAATGTTAAGAGCATAAAATTGAAGAATGAATTGAATTTACTGCCCGTTCAACATTGCTAATGTAAATGATAGATAACTGTATTGGGTCATCCTTGACTAAATTAAGTGCTATCTATCATTATGCCATTACTAAAGGCTTTAAAAAATTCTGTTGTTAAATGCAATCAACTTTAAATTAAACTATGTGTATTTAGACAGTGTCTTAAGCAATGACTAGGGAAATATATCTTAAGGCAGTAGTAGGGATTTATACCTCCACAACTTCTGACATAAAATTTAAATAAATTGGAATTAGAAAAAGCAAATGAAGCTTTACTGCATTTTGCCCACAAAGGTCTTCCTTCCATTTTGATTTACCACTGGCCTCCACTCATTAGATCAAAGCTCACAAAGTATTAACCCCTTTTGAGACCAACTAGCATTTTCACCCCAATTTAAAAGTCACTGAAGGCAATGAAAATTATATCTGTCAGCTTCAGCTAGGCCTTCAGTGCTCAGCAGCTACAAGGAGTGGGACTGAGAGGGTCTGAATAACTTTGCTAATGCTGAGGATTTCACATGGCAATCAAACACCTTTCAGAAAAAATCAGAGATGACTATTTATATTGCTTCAGCCATTTCTGCTCTGAGATTACTTGCTGTACAATGGAAAAAGCAGAAGTATGTGAAAACACATATGCCTACACTTGACTTACACACACTGATATTCATTAACAAACCTGTGATGACTTCTCCAAACTCTCACTGGGGAATGACAAGCAACAGTCATTTCAGCCAAACTGGGACTCACACATCCTCTTGGCTGCGGGAATTCTGGGTCACACCCATTTCTTTTACCATTTTTCCTCTTATGTAAGTGAAAGTGACACTGACATTTGTTCTTTGGAAAAGTTACTGTTATCCTCCTTGTTAACAGAATTACCCTACTGCATGATAACTTATTTTCCAAGTAGTTGCCAATAATAATGTCTATGCCTTCATCTGTCTACATGCTGACTGACATCTACACTTCACACTGGGAGATCAGGATCCTTACAAGAAGCTTCCCTTTTTAAACTCTTGAAGAGATATTCCCACCACCACAGTCAGCAGAATCTGAAGACGTCAGCTATTAGGAATAAGAATTGATGACCACAATTTAGCCAAAGCACACCATCACACCTCCCACCCAGCAGAATTTAAGGATTGAAAAGTCTGTTCTATTCCAGCTGTACAAGTCCTTGACCATGTATCCATCTCCGCACTGGTCACTGGCAGCTTTTCAACACAAAGCACGTGAAGCAATCACCAACTCATTCAAGTTTGACTGCTGAGCCCTGTCACTAAGCATTAGCAAACATTAGACACAATTAGTTTTGCCTGAGGGCAGGTAATGTTCCTGATCATAATTCCCTCACTCCCACATTTTAGCTATGAAAGTCTGTCTTTTGACAGACCTGAGCTTGCTTCCATCATAAATCAAACACAGGGTAAAGCAAAGGGCTCAGGGCTCTCTCCCCTGCTTTGGAGGAGGAGGAGGCGAGTGGGCAGGCACAGGTGGGGGTGCTCAGGGTGCAGAGACACTCCACAAACACTGCAGGGCCATGTCAGACCTCTGAACAGCTCAGCTCCCACGAAATCCTGGAGCTCAGGGCATGGTTCACTAATGAATTGCAGGATTATGCAGCATTTGCTTGAGGACAGATGTATCACTGCCTTCTGCAGGAGAAGCTGTCAGAGCCTTTCTGTGTTTGTCAGTTTGCAATTCTCACACCTTCCAGTGGCTGATCTGGAAAACACATCAGCCCTTCCCATAATGGATATGAACCACTAACATTCAAACATTGCTCAAAATCTTGAGACAGCCCCTTCAGTCCAGCTTGGTAGCACAGGACATAAGGAACGGAGAGATACCAAACAGAGCAGAGAACTCACCACTGAACTGACATTTAAGGGTACATTTAAATGGCTTTGCAGTGCACACTTTCTGATGTACTTTCTCTATTATCTTTTTAGATTACATGTCCAAACTCTCAAAACACAATATCCAAAATACAGAAATGCTTTCCTAGACTTCATTTCTCCCCAGAGTTAATGTTAGGATCAGAGCAGCTGCAAAGCTACTGGTACTCAGATGTAAAACTTTTCAATTAAAGCTGAATCTTGTCTTGGACAACACTAATGAAATGCAATAAATTTCATATATAGATGCCAAGGCTGGCAAGTGTCCCCTAATGTCATACCGAAAAAACCTGAGCCAAAACAATGCCAAATAAAAGGACCCTTCTTGGTCCTTTTCACATATTCTTTTTGCTCATCAATTGCAAAAGAAAAGCAAATGCCCATTTTTCCTGCTGGTTGGAGAATATCCCTTCAGTTAGACATGGTTTTGGTAACAGAAGTAATATATAAATTATAATTATAAATATATATATTAAAAATATTATTTGGGTATAACAAAGAAAATAATATCTTCCAACAGTGTCCTACATAACCTTCAACAATTGAGGAGCTAATCCAGACAGAAGAGCATTTAAATGACTGTATACATTCAAATATAACATTTCTTTATCCTCAGCACATCCCTAAGGTACAGATTGCTGCACCTTGTGACAACACTATGGAAATGGGCCACTAAACAACTACTCTTTATTTTTTACCTTCTGTTAGCAAGCATGTACAAGTTCTTTATATGTTCCCAAATTCATGCAAGGCAACAGAAAACCTTTCATAAAATATTTCAAAGCACATTCAATAAATTTACATTCCAGAAGCTTGGATTCTTGATATCTATTCCTGCTACTTCATGGAAAGACCTTTTAAGGAAAGCACACAGTAAGCAGTATTTCAGATTCTGCTTTTAACAACTCCATCATTAAAAGGAATTATTTATCTCCTATTTTCCACAACTCCCTAAGAAAGTATAATTTATATTACACACTTACATTATTAAGACTAAAGAGGACTATTTTCAGCATCAAAATTGTGTAGTGATCTCAGTTTAGTCCTTCTATTTAGTCCCTTCAAACTCAAATTACAAGAATTTTTAAATGCAAAAGCTGTGGCAAACACAAGGGTTTAAATATACAACAAAAATTTAGCTTGCCAGGCATATACGCAATATTTATCTCTCTCTCTTAGGTTAACTGTGCAACTTAATAAACACAAAACTGGGACAAAAATTACGGACATAGAATGTGAATGCTCTTGTAAATTAGGTGACGCAGCAAACAAGTCAAAAGGAAAACACAGTAAGAAAAAGAATAATTGGAAATCTTAATGTAAAGCAGACTTCAAAAATGTATTTAGGAAATCACAACAAGTTGCTAAGGGGACATGGGAAATTAAAAGCTTCATTTTTAAGGAACTGTGTAATGCTTTAATAATATATGTGTGTGTATATGTATCAAAGATACAGAAGCAAGAATGGGGGAGATTAATTTTGAAAATACCTTAATTTTGATAATGTTGAAAGGTAGGAATCATTTAAATAAGAGGTAACCCACAAAACCAATAGCCAATATGTAAGAAACAACACTAATATTTGATATATTGATAACAGGTATTAGTTTCCATTAAGAATATAAGTGTACCATCAGGCCATAAGTCCATTTAACCCCATCAGAAAACGATAGCACTAATTTTTAATAAATTTCTGCATAACAGTTGAACTAGTAAATACCGAAGCTCTCTGAGCAGAGGAAAGCAGGGCACAAGCAGTACAGCATTACTCATCCCATGAAGGCCTTCATGACCATGAGGAGCTGTGACAAACCTGCAGCAAGCAGAATTTGTGGCTCCAGAAGAAGAATTAATGGCCAACTAAGTCTAATCCACAAGGTTCAGAGAGCTTTGCTCCCCAGGCTGCCATTTAAGCCGTACAGAATCTCTGAATTTACCATAGAGTCTCAGAAAATACAAGTCCCTTCATTAAAAAGGTATATTTACATATGTGGAAAACCTATATACAGGCCCACCAACACAGTCCAGTCACATCAATGTTGGCCTGAATATCCCATTAACATGTAATTTTAGAATACACTCAAGTTATACTAGAAATGAGCATGAAAAGCCACAGAAAATCCTGCCAAATTTCTGGCATTCCTTGAACCTTAGGAAACTAAATTATTTTCCAACTTATTATCAACTATATGAAAATAGAGAGTGACATTCCTTCTAGCTAGAAGAAAACATGTTTATATTTAGTTTCCTCAAAACCGCAACATTGAAAGCACATTTATTCCCCCAAATGTGAAATAGCCTCATACCTTGAACGATCTGCTCAGCATGTCGCTTTTCAAATCAGACTATGATAATTTTTTTTGACAGATCACTAAATAACCTGGAGAAGCCAGTGCATCAGCAGTGCAGGACAGTTATTGCCTCTGACACCTGGCTGCAGCAGAGGAATTCCTTGCAATTGAATCAAGAGTAACTAAGCCATGCTTCTATTGAGTACAGCTGACAGTCAGCGCTGCCAGCTGGGTGCATCTCACAGCTCAGGGATGGAGCTGGAGCACCACACTGCAGCCATGGCAGCAGTGCTGTGCCACTGGCTTTGTCAGCCAGAGGAACATGAGTGGCCAGACACAAGCCATATCAATCAGGGAACTCAAATTGCTGTTGAAAAAGAACTAATTGAGGCTAAAAATTCCCAGATTTTTGCAGAGCAAGACTGGTTTCACACAGCTAACTTGAAAAGCCATCCTACTGCCTAGATTGCAGACCTGGCGAGCAGCTTCACTTGTGTTCTGCCACATGCTCTTATCAGTGAGGGCCTTTTTCAGCCTTCTGTTTACAAGGGCCTTCAGCACTGAATTTGGTCTGTACAAACAACCCAATGCTTTTTTAGTTCCAATACTTCACTATGAAAATAGTGTTCCAGCATTTCAGTAACTAAAACAAAGAGCTGTATGTATTCTGAAAGTATTCTGAAAGAACTAAATGCATTCTGAAAGTATTTACAAAGTACTTCAAAAATGTGTTTAAGTCTAAATGACACAGAAAGCAAGCATTCCCCAACAGCTACCATGTTCATGTAACTGTGACTCTTTGGTCATTATATCAGCTGGTACAGAAAGCAAGCATTCCCCAACAGCTAACATGTTCATGCAACTGTGACTCTTTGGTCATTATATCTTTCCCAAAACAGAACAAACCCTCCCAAATTAGGCCAGCAGACCCCTGGGCTAACACGCACAGCAAGGTGGATCTGCAAGATGGACAAATAGAGCATCACACCAACATTAGTGCTCCTTGGGCTGCTTGATCCCTGTCAGGACAGCAGTCACAAGTCATTCCTAAATCTCCACACCCATTCTCCCAGCACCTTGCTTGCCCATATTTTTTCATGGGGGATCCTCCAGTCCATCATCCCAAACAGCTGAGAGCCAACACATTTGACACAAACAGGCTATGCTGCTGCCATGTTTTTGATGGACTTCTGGAGAAAAATGATTGGCAACTTTGTTAACATGCTACATTCCACTGCCCCCAGGTTCCCGAGCTGGTTTATTAATTTAGGCATCATTCAGCCTGAATAAAAATTGAAAGCCAATGTAATTCATAATACAGCTAAAGACAGAAGTAGGCATCCACATCAGGAGAATCTCAACACTCCAGTTAGCTACCAAAAATCAGACTCTCATAAATACTTGCCAGAGATACCTCCTGTTACAGAGGGGAAAAAGACTTCTCAGAAGAGCCAATGGAATTGCAATTTGCAGCTCCAAAGGACACAGCTGCATTCAGAGCAGCTCCTCACAGGTGCTTTGCTCAATATCAGAGCTGGATTCAGAGCCCAGGTGCCACTACATCAATTTCCAATATTTGACCTGATTTATATTATGCAGATGACATTTCTGATTTTAGCTGAAGACACAGATTAACCAAACTGGAGCAAAGGTATCCTTCTGCTGTATCTGCATTAATGTCTGACTGACAAGGCTTGTGGCATGAGGGTTATCAAGAAAAGGACCTTGATTTCTTTTTTCATTGCAGAAAACTGAATAACAGTTCATTAGAAACTAGAAAAGTCTCAGTTACCCCAACACGTGCAGAATACTCTCTTCATAGAAGCACCTGGCTGTCCCTCCCACTGGCCCCCATGGAAAGCCACCTTTGTACATCCATCACCAGCCACATCACAGGCTCCAAGCAACAGGCACTGCAGAGCTGAAGCAAAATGCTTCAGCAGTAAAAACATCAAAGTCAGAGCAAGTTAAAAGGGTGCCAGTTGCAGGATGATAGCCACCATTAAATAAGAAATTGTTTCATGGGCATTAAGGGCCCCTTAATGGCTCCCAGGGGGAATTAACAGAACAAGATAAAAAAGATATCAAGTTACAGGTCTGATTGACTGGACTTTGCAGTGAGGTTCATAAGAAAAACGTTTTGTGCAGAAGATCACAGAATAGCTTAACTCAATATAAAGGGAAAACCTGACAGAACATTTCCCTTTCAAAGGCAGACGGCTCTATGTGGCAAGTGGAGCACAAGTCTGGGTATAACACTATAACCACATAAACTGTTGGATGCAGAAATCCTTTTGTAGCTGCAGCTTTCATATTTCCCCTCTATATTTGGATCCTAACTGTTTTTCACCACCAATAGTATGTAAGCAATGATATTGCAATAGGAATAAAGTTTTGAAAAGTCATTGCAAAACCTAAACATTTAGAAAAGGCTCATGGGAAAGCCCACACATCACATATCCAGCACTGGCTTTTACAAAATATGTGTAAACACAATAGTTACTAACATATTATCAGCTAAGACTCCAATAAGATTTTGTATTGAACATTAACATGCTAGATTTTTTTTGGCATAGGAAGGGATGCATTAATTGTGGTTTGGTATTTCACATCAGCATTTTATGTCAAACATCCTTTCACACCATATAAGCCCTAAACCAAATATGGATTAGAAGGAAGATAGGTTCTATACAGACGGTATATGAAAGTGTAATTAAAGGAAAATTGCTGCAGACAGGAAACAGCACTTGGTTCCAGTAGCTACAAGTCACCTATACTTAAATCTAAAATCACTGATACAATTCAAGTCCAGGTGATTGCCCTCAATTTCAAAAAACTTGTTATCAGAAACGCAAAATAAACTTCTCGCACTTAATTAATTCTGTCACTGTCTAATGCATCCAAGCAGAGATGGGCACAGCAGCAAAGAGCACCAGTCCAATTGGTCACCACACCCAAGCGACTCAAAGTTACACTGAGCAGGACCAACAGAGATCCTGAAAATCCTAATACACTGGTTTTGTATGGAAAAGAGAAAAAGAAAACAAATTCTGTTGAATCGTGTCCTGCTTTATACGCTGGAAATGTTATTGTACTCCAGAAAGTAAAGTTCTACCCCACGGCAGTCATTTCACATACTTTAAGTATGTGATAAAAAAATAAAATAAAATTTACAAAAAATAAACTGATTTTAAAAACCTGAATTAAAATTATAAGTACTAAGTCTATAATTACCCACATTACCATTAATTCCATGGCCACACACTCCCAGCACTCAAGTAAACACAGAATCAGACTATTGTAGACTATTGCTTAGTATGCTGAAATCACAGGTTTTTAAAGCGCTTCCAGTTTTCCAGCTACAAAACTCTACTTTTTTGATTCAATAAAAAGTTATTTCATCTTAATTTGGCCCTTTTACACTCTTCAGTTTTTACCTCAGCCCGTCCTATTTTATTTTGAAACTCCATAATTATGAATATAAACAGCTTTAATCTATTTAATGAGTCATCATGCTATTTTTAAGTTAATTCTATATTTTCCCAGTTCTCTATGACATTTTTCTGTAGGCTACAGAACACTGAATATTCTAGCACCAGATAAGTACAGCAGTAATTGAATATTAGTCTAGATGCTTGTGGGCAGGGTACTTAGGGACATGACAAAATATCTATGAGCCTAAAAATGAAAATGTTTTATCACTGTGCAAAGCCAGTCAAACACACTGGTTACTCCAAGCAAAGGATTTTTAGTGCAGTTATTAAAATTTTATTTCATTCACCTTCAATACCCTACTATACTGCATATGTTTCCCAGTTTTCCAAGCCAGTGCAGCAAGAGAATGGTTCTCTAGACACATTAGGATGGACATGGAAAAATTGATAAGATCTCTAAATCCTGGAGTTAGTGTTTGCTTCTGTAGTCAGGCGCAGTCAGGAAAACCTGGTGCTCAGGTGAAGCCTGTGACAGTTTAAAAAGCTCCTCAAGCTTATTTCAAAGTATGATTTTACAAGCACTAACTTCACATTAGATTGAAAATTTGGCACTCTGCTTGAAGATTTAATTCTATATTCAAAAGCATTTAGTAATAAACTAAGTATTACTCTTCCCTTTCAAAACATTGATGACTAATTAATGCTCACAGTTTGGATTCAGCCAGCAGGGAAATGAACACAGCTAAATGCAATCTTTCAAATTAACAGGCTATCTCTATAAACTATAAAATTATTCTTTAAACAGAACTACTGTTTTATTACTACTGGGATCTTAGGTTCATTATGTTCTCATAATACTCTCAAACACATCTATTAATCTGCATAATTACAACAGGCAAGAATTAATTCCAGACAGATGCAATAAGTTGCTTATTCATTCTTGATTTCAGCAACAATTTTCAACTAAAGATATTTATATTTCAAAGAACATTTCCAGTGCATAATAAAAATTATGTCTTATTCCTAACATCACAAGTGTAGTTGCTAACATGAATACTAAAAATTAAGTGAACCAAGCACTTCTGAGTCCCAAACTGCACAAACTCAATGTTTCTATTGAACTGGAAAAAAAAGCCTTAGGTTTTTGTTTTCTTTTCATCTGCAAGCAAATAAATGAGTCCTAAAATTCTCTAATCTTAGAGGTTCAAGTTATCATAGATTTCTTCTGATATTTCCAGGTATTCCTTTCCACACCTGCACATATACCAGTGCATCCCTGAAAGGTGAAAACTCCATTTTCCTCACAAAAAGAGACATGATTATAAATTCTGTCATGTATGACAACAAATGCAATTATGCTATACTTCAAAAGAACTTTTACAGCTTAGATCTCAGCTGGGAAAATACATCTTTTTTTGGGATGGGGGTGATTTTTCCCCAATCCTGAACTCAGTATATCTAAGTCAAACTTACAAAAAGCCACAGGGAAAAGTGAAAAGCGTGGCAACACCTGAGACCCTTCACATGTGAATTACCAAGTATTTTGTGTCCAAGCTCTATTGAAACACTTGATTCACCAACCTCCCCCTCAAACCAAGGACAAATACCAGGAGGAGACCAGCTTTTGCTACAACTTCCTCTTCCCTTGCCTCACTAAAAGGTATTTACATAGTTATTACAAATTAAAATACATATTTACATTTGCACAGGAGTTGAAGCACAACCACCGATATGGAAGGTGCTGGTACAACACACTGTTATATTTCTACCCTTTTGGTCCACAGGGGTACAAAGTGCTTTGAACACAACAAGCTGGGGACAAGAGAACTATATTTACACTGAGTATCCAAAAGAAACTCAGGTTATTGTGCCCTAGGTCCAATCTACTTTTGCCAACCCTGATAATGCCACTAAGGCCAAATACTTACGGTCAAGTATTGTTAACAAACCACCAGTAAAATAAAACATTGCAGAATCAGACAATTTGGCCAGAAAGGCAATATAAACTATTCCCCAGAAAGAGCAAAGTCAGGCAAGCCTCATAAGATTCAGTTTTAATCCATACACATATCCCAGTACTCAAAACACCAAACCATGCACTGCCTTTAGTGGACAAGAACCAAAATTACACATTGTAAGTGTGAGGAAAAGGTGACCAGCAAGCTGGAAAACAACCACACCCTAATAGCTCTTTGGATTGTGTCCATCATTCTAAACACTCCAGACAAATAATTTCTGCCTTTACATTCTTTCTGCTTTAATTTTTGGGCTGAGAAAAGCCCCAGGCATTTTATATGATGGTTTGTTCCAGAGGCAAACTGAATTAGTTCCTGTTATTGGTGATGTTTCCATGTTCGGAAGTGGGTTAGGAGTTAACAAAGATCTTGTAATGAGAATATTTTTTTCAAGGTAATCTACTTGCCTAGTTATTATTTCAGCCTGTCAGTTTGCACTGAGGAGGAAATATAAGGAAATAGGATACACTGAAACAATGAACCAAATAATGGGGTGAGGGGAAGAAATCAGAGCTGAAAAATGAACATGTAATTACTGACTGCACAGGATCAAGCAGGGATTATTTTTCTTCTCCTCCCTCCCCCCTTGTATTTTGCTTCACAATTTAAGAAAAAAAATTGAAGTAAATATTAGGTGCTGTGTCTGTGAAACAGGGATAAATTAATCATTCATTCAGTTAATCCTCAGCATCACCTGCAAATAGGTTAATTATTTGATAAAACAATAATAGAGTTTCTAGAGCATCTTCCATAACACAAACTTCATAAGCAGCTCATAAATATTGAAAAGCCTCACATTTACACTTATAGCTAGGAAAAGTAAATCAAAAATTCATTTAGTGTCAGTCCAGAGGGCCAGAATCAGATTCCTCACCTGCTCCATAAAATTGACACGAAACAGAATTGTTTGTGACTGATCTAAACAGGAAATCCAGGTATTTCATTCCAAACAATATCAGTATGGGATGGTTGTCCATCCTGATCCCCCAGGTTATTTCTGCAGTCATGGTTGCACATGTCCTTTTAATTCTCCTCTTACTGTTCAGTGTGCATAACTTGTGCTATTTACCAAATTATGCTCCAAATTTTGAAGGATCTTCATGTCTTAGATGCTGCCTCTACCTCAGTTTTAAAG
Source organism: Geospiza fortis (assembly GCF_000277835.1). NCBI lineage: Eukaryota > Metazoa > Chordata > Aves > Passeriformes > Thraupidae > Geospiza > Geospiza fortis. The sequence goes on along the minus strand of NW_005054501.1, from coordinate 58,047 downwards.
CTCCTCCCATTTGTTTTTCTCCCCCCCTCTAAGTAAAACAGCTATATATTTATTTAAATACCTATATGTTTAATGATAAACTATTTAATTATTCTCATCCCTGTATTTATCAGCATTTTTGAATAGCATCCTTGTTCATGCTTGGTTTTTTATACTCCAGGGCCACAGAATATAATTTATAGTGTTTTCTTGATAATAAATGTAATTTTGTCATTGAGGATATTTAGGAGTATTGTTATTCTGCTACAGATAACATGGTGTGTCAGGGAAACCACACTGTGCAAGTGCTTTAACACAATAACTCACTAACAAGTTCATGGCTCTTTCTCAGAAAAACAATAAAATATGCATTTTATATACTCAAAACCACTTCTCTTCCCTTTCCCTTCTTCCCCAGATTTTCCAAGGTCACAGATGCAGCTGTAACAAGCTACGCAGTACTGGCAAAGGTTTATTCCAAACCTCATATAAAGCAATCAGCTCCAGATCCCCCAGAAAAACCTTTCTGTTCCATGCAAAATGGACTGAGGTCAGAGGGAAGATGATACTTCCACTGGAATAAATAAATAATTTCTCTTACTGGGTTTCTCGTCACAGGAGACAAAAGTCCTACACTCTCCAGCACATTCTTTGGAAGCTTTACCAAGAGGGCTTCCCAGTTGTCAGTCACAGCACAACATGGCCCTCCAGAGACATTGCAGAAGGTAAATTGCTTAATAATTTATCAGCTGCTGTTCATATGAGGCACTGCAGCATATTGAGTCTTGTTATTACTCCTCATTATTGAGAAGCTTTTATCTGTTCTCAAACTGAGACAGCTGGGTTGCAAAATCTTCATCCACAATATGAAGAAGTTAACTAAACATGATCACCTCGCTCTTGAAGACCATCTTAAATGAGAGCTGAGCAAATGCTTACATTTTAAAAACTGAGCTGCCAAAGGTACAAACAGACCAATAGGCAGAGGGAAATTTGGTTAGTTTTGGAAGGAATAAGGCAACTCCTTCTCCCACAACAAGCTCAGGAAGCTCACTCCTTAAATTAATAAGTTGGCAGGAGACCACAAAATTGCTGGAATATTCTCTTTAAACCTTAGTCTCAGCAGAGGAATCCACTAGGGAATAACCACAGGGCATCATGCACCAGCATTAAGTACAATACATGCATACAGATTGTATTTGCAATAAACAACAGACATGAATTTCCTATCAGCTCCTTATACTGTCCTCAAATCCATCTTCCCTGCAAGCTAAAAAATGCCTTATCTAAATGACATGACAGCAAGATATGTGGGAGCCACTCATCTTTCAACTGAGCCTGAGACTTCCCAACTCCAGTGTTTATCTGGTTGTAGAAAAGGGACTGATCTTTGCTGTATTTATAGGTTACTGTTCATTAGCACTACCAGTTTTATGAAAGAAAAATTTCTTCCTCTCTATGTGTAAATTGCCACAAGGTTTTTGAGGCCATAATTGATTAGGCATTTTATAAGTATAATTTCTCCTTTCTTGAAAGCCTTTTCACGGTACCAGCCTTTGCAAACTCAAAAAACACTGAATTCCAACTCCACATACCCAAGTTGAAAGCATAAACACATGAAAACATTCAGCTTCACCACCAGTGTGACATCCAGTGCTGACTCTTAACATGAATTTCTTACCAAGGAGTGATATGCCTTATTTCTGGTTTAGTTCTAGCAAATAAAAATGTAAATGCTTGAATATTCTCAACTCAATCAAATGAGAGGGTCAAGCACCACTTATCTAATTCATTACAAATAATCTATTTGAGGAATATGACATAAAGGAAGGTGAGCTAACAAATATCTTCATATCCCCTTAAGGTAATTTCTTAATTGGAATTTTTCTTCTTGTTGGGTTTTTTTTTTGGGGGGGGGGTGGATTTTTTGGGGTTTTTTTTTTGGTTGGTTGGGATTTTGTTCACCTGGTTAGGTATTTTCTTTGGTTGGTTTTTCATTTGGTGGTTTCAGTGGTTTTGGTTGGGTTTTTTTTGGTTTCTTGGTCTGGGGATTTTATTTGGTTGGGTTTTTGGATTCTTGGTTTTATGGTTGGTTGACATGGGGAATTTTTTTTTTTGGTTGATTTTTTGGTTGGTTGGTTTGGGGGATTTTTTTTTTTGGTTGATTTTAGGAATTTTCGTTGGTTTTTTGGTTCGTTTGGGTACTGTGTTTGTTTCAGATTCAGTACTTGCACCTGTAAATAGTAGAATCAGGCCACATGAAATAGCTTTTCATATTCAGGTATTCACAACACATTTCCTGCTAAATACTACTCCTTTTAAATCAGCCCAAGCCCAGGCACCTGCAGCACATACACAGCCCAGGCTGAAGAGCTCTGGCTTGCATGGCAGCATCACTCTGTATTTTGGGATGATATAACTGAGCACTCATGAGTGTTCAAATAAGTAAAACCCTGCTTCAACTCTTAGGTTAGAAAATATCTTTCAGAAGTATTTCCAACTGCACTAAGCACTCTGGAAAAAGTTGTCTTCCACTGCACCATGTTTGCTTTCACAGTGAGCATCAGGGGATACAAGAGCACAGGACCAACTCTTCATGCACAAAGCTGAAAAACAACTGTTTAAACTCAAATTTCTCTTGCAAAATTGCTACCAAGCTTCATTGCTTTGACCTCTCAGGCTAAGGACTAATGAGCACCAGAGCCATCAGTGCTGACTCTGACCTCAGCTCAGTGAGATAGGATACTCTGAGGATATAAATTAATGAGTTAATCTCGTAAAAGCTCAAATTTAAAACCAGTATGATTTATCAGTCTTCTAAACAATCTTTACAGTAATCTGTTTCTCTAATAAGAAACATGCATGCTTTGTTATTTCTGTGGATACCCAATAGACATGCCCAGCTGCAACACTGCTCATGCTACAGCTGATTGAGAAGTCTTTTTGCCCCTTTCGTGCTATTCCAGGTCAGCTGCAGCCTCCTTACCCTGAGATTAACACCCCACAAAAGCCTTAACAGTAAATAAAGGGGAAGGCAGGTGCCCAGTGTCTTCGTTTTCATATCCTATGTCCAAAATATCCAGCTTCTTATATATTTTGCAACTCTCAGAAAGTACCTTTCATTGCAACATATATTTCAGCCCCCCAGAAGTTCAGGCAACTGAATAATCTCCCAAACTGAGCAAGAAAGTAAGTGAATAAATAAGTAATAATAACAAAGTAAGTGAATAAATAAGTAAAAATAAGAAAGTAATTTTGACCACGGTGCCAACTAAAAGCAGTATCAACAAAGGAACATACTGGCTCCTGAATATTCACCATTAACTTGATAATAACTGCCTTTCTAAAGATAATTTTCTTGAAGCTGTCACAGAATACCTTAATAAACCTAAGATTAGCATTCTTACACCAAAAAGGGTGGTGACTGTGCATCCTCAACCTGGTTTGTAACTACGATCATCAAAAAGAAGCATTCAAGTTTCTTGTCCTAGATACGCAGATGGTTTTCAAGTTATTACATTTAGAACTTCAAGATTTTTTATTAAATATTTCTATGGGGTTTTTTTTAAGTCAGGTATTAAGAGACCAACTAAATGGCTTATTTCAAGGACAGAATTTCTCCAAACCTTGATGGTGGCACTTCAACAAATGCCATTCTACCTATTTGCACAAATAACCCAGACACTTGAGATATCCACATCTGCCTTGACCTTCCATTCTATGAATAAGCAGATCACTACATTCAGCAAAGCAGAACTTCATGGAGTTATTTCCATGCCTTGAATCTGACCTTTCCCTGTGCCCTAGTGTTACAGACTAAAGGAGACAAAGATCTAAGCAAACAAACTGCAACAAATTAGGCTTATGATCCCATCTTTGGAAGTTAAGATCATCATTAGCTGATGGGTTATATAAGAATAATTACAAGTGTTTTGTTTGGTCAGATTTAAACATACATTTTCAAAATTCTCACATCAATGAGCAATTATAGCACAATTAGATACCAAATCTAAGTAAACACCCTGCTAAAACAGTTTTAATTAAAAGATATATTTGAGAAACAGTTTAATAAAGCAACCCTGTAGTTAGAGAGACAATTCTACTACTGCATGTATTCTCTCCATTACACCAGCAGCCAGTTACTGTCTCTGCCATGCTTGCCTTTGTCTAATTAAGAAAATAATTTGAATTCTATTCAGTGTAAGAATATATTCAAGAGCAGAAGAAAGATGATGTTATCCAACTAATCCTTATAATTTGAAAGACTAAAAAAACTGATCTTCATATTTACCTCAACTTGTTCAAAAATTTAGATTGCTGATAAGCTGTTTCTTCTAGAAATCCTAAGTTTTTCCTTGCGTCCTTAAACACTGCAGACTCTCCAATAATAAATCTTTGCCAGAGTGGACTTGGAAGAAAGAGTTTCTCCCCACCCAGGTGTAATGGATAGATTTATCATAACAGATAGATTTATCATGCACAGCAACTCCCACAGCAGGGCTGTGTGCATCCAGTGTACAAATCCTAACCTGAGATGAAGGTGCTTTTATGCCAGCCATAACAGTCAAGGGTTACAAAAATACTACTGGGCGCACATGAAACAGCACCCGGCTAGTTTCACATACTGCCGTTATTAATGCTTAAGATTTTTGCAAAAAACCCTTTAACTCCAGAACCCCTCAGGAATAAAATATTTCTATGATAACAATCTTAACTTTTACGTGAGAAGACTGAAATAAATCACTGCCCTTTGGAACTCACTTAACATGAAGTCTGATGGAGACATGGAAAAGTGTTTACTAGCAAAGATGGAATTTTTTTTCAATTGATCAGAAGAGAAGTAAAACAAAACCCAAAAACAACAGCTCAAAGTAAAAGGACAGAGACCAAATCAATGCTATTCTGTGTCTGACTGAGCACTTGAATGCCTTGAAAATACTTCACCAGCCTTCTGTTCACCATTTCTGCTCTTTACTACTAGCAAGAACACGTGAAAATGAGTTACGGGTAAGTGACAACATTGACTTAAGTGCAACACTCCTCAAGAGCTACAGACCCAACTTCAATCAGCAGAGCCACTAAGCCACAGTGTGACTGGCTTGCAGTCAATCAAAGCAAGTCAACGGGAAAATCCACCCATGCTTCTGCTCACAGATAGGGAACAAACACTGAAGCAGCAATTAAACTACCTTGATTTATCCCCTTCCTTCCTGAGCATAATTGTCCTTGTTTCAGACCTTCCCTACCTTTGCTCTTTCATGGAAATTCAATGCACTGCATCATCAAGCCTTCCTTAATCCACTTTCTATTCCAGATAATGAACAAACAAGCAACCATCCTTTCCAATAGCTTTCAGCTGCCCAACTAAAGCCCTTTAGCTGAGAACTTGATCTTTATTTAAATTGTTCCTTGACCAAGAAAAAAATACTGCTGCTACAACAAATGGGAAGATTGTGCATTTCATTGTGTAAACTGGTTATGGACCCATCTACCAATGCTTAAAAAGTGACTGAAAGAGACGAAAAAAATAAAGACTTGAAAAGTGGTTCCTCTATTTCCCAGCCTCCTAATTTTCCACTACAAGCCTTTTGCTCTTCAGTTGCAGTTTCATTTGAGATATTTTTGAAAAGTATGAGGAAAAATACTTTAACCCATCATTTGTGACTAAAAATTTAAAGACTATATCTTCTATAGAGATAGATAAGACTATACTCTCTGAACAAGAGAGTATTCAGCAGCACTGTGCTTCTGCATTCAAGGAACTATTTTGGGACAGTCAACTTCTGAACATCATCTGATATTTTAAAAACTGAGATTTTTCACTACACATTAGTGTAACTGCTAAGCCCCTAGGTTTGCTGCTAAATAAATACTCCTGCCTATTAAAATTATTTCATCACTATTGATCCTCAACTTGTGCTTCTCAGATTGTTATATTTTAGTACATTTCAAGTGAGAGTTTTGAAAACACAAGTCAGTATGGATGTGTTTAAACCACTTGAAAATATTCAAGTTGCCAAAGTTCACACTCCTTAAATATCACCTAAAGCATTAATTAAAATTCCTTTCCAGAGGGGTGGAAGAAATCCTGTTATACAATGGCACCTACCCCTAACTTGCTAAAAGTAGAGGATGCATTTCAACCTCTATAATTTGATGCTGACAGTGAAGTTACACAACAAAAATCTCTACTGCCAAGGTAAAATGTGCAAAGATGACAAACAAATTGCTGGGTAAGTTGGTTTGAAAACTGGCTGAACTGCTGGGTTCAAAGGGTTGCTGTCAGCACCACAAAGACCATCAGTGGTACAGCCAAGGGGCCAACACTGGGGCAGATACTGCTGTCATTCACTAAGGATCTTGATGGTGGGATCATGTAGGACTTCACCGCTTTGGAGACACCAAGCTACCAAGATTGGTTGGTAGAACAGATGGCAGTGCTGCCTTTCAAAGCTACCTTTCCAGGCTGGAGAAGTGGTCAGGCAGATGGTACCAGAGAAAGAACTTTCTTAAGCATCAGGATGATTCTCAAGTCCCAAAACTTGGATATATTCAAAACTCAGCTTGACACAGCACTGAACAACCTCTCCAGTTAACTTGCTCCAAGCAGAGCAGCTGGACCCAAGCACCTCCAGAAGTGCCTTCCAACCACAACCATGCCAACGATGCAGCTGCCTTTAGCTTTTGGACAGACACTGTGGACAACAGTAGACTTTTTCATTACATGCCACTAAAAAAACCCCATGGGTTTTCTGTTCTTCACAAAAGTTGACAAAAATCAGACTGTCACTTCTTGTCTCACACAGTAGATCTTAAAATGGAACATGATCAAATATTTCTTAAGGAAGTATATTAAGGGCCAGTAAGGCTTTTTCTCTTCTGCATGCAATGTAGCAAACATAAATAAGAAAGCATTCCACAGTCTAACCACTTTTTCAAGGCTAAGTATTTTGTACATTTTTGTTGTGAGAATGAATTACACCTGGGGAATTTTTTTATATTGTTGGGTTTGGGGTTTTTTTTCCTGTTACTTTCCCCTAGGGCACCCTCATGGAGTTTTTCTTTGCTAAGCAAGCCTGAAGCACATAACTCTGTCAAACTCTGTTTGCATCTCTACCTCCTGAAAGTGTTACTCAGCTTGTTCTTATTGCTTTGGTAAGCCACCTGCACACAAGATACTACCTGCAAAAAGGGGGAGCAACCTTCTTCCCCAGCACAGAAAAGTTTAAATATCAAAGATAGATACTTTTCTTGAAGGACTCCCTATTGACTGGCAAGTGCACAAGGTACAGACATGAATCTGTTCTCCTTTAAGACCTACAGTTTTACTCATTCTGGCTCATCCATTTGGCAGTCTGCTCTCAGCTCAAACTCTACCTGTGCCACATGTACAAGTTGTCTTTCCTCCCCTCTGCATTTTTTCCTCACAGCCCTAATCAGAGATGACCTCTTGTACATTGACTACCTACCAACACCCATGAAATTCCTACTCAATCATTCTGCAAAGCTGAGATGCCCTGGTCAATGTCCCTGTCCAAGCATAAACTGTAGGAAGAACAGGAGCTGAACTGATACTGCTCCTCTTAAAAGCATATTTAGGGAAAACACAGACTTCTGATACATTAAATGAGCATATAAATGAGACAAAACAATCTAATGAGATCAGGCAATGAAATTTTCATAGGAATAGAACATTATGACTAAATTTCCTGTGCTAATTAAAGTTACATTCTGAGCTTATAAGATATATCCATTTTACACTAAATTAATTGCTTGAACCATGTGAATATTTTTCATGCACTCTATGGTAGGTGTCCAAGATGCAGACTTTAAAGTCAGTAGTGACTTTTGATAACTGTGAGCTTAAAGAACTGACTGCTTGTCTTTTACCCTTAAATTTTTCAGCCATCTCAACTTTCCTGCAAGTGCTGCACCTTTTTCAGCCCCCCATTTTCAGGGTAAGGGGGACTATCCCAGGGGTGAGGCACACAAGCACAGGATTGACACTCATCCAAGAATATTTCCATAGTTCTAACAGTTATTCAAATTGTTATAAATTGACAATTATTTGAAACAAATGGGGGTGAAAATGCAATTCTGTGCCATCAAACAAAAGGAAGACAAGCTTTTTACGTCTCCACTTGTACTTGACTAGAAATACAGCTTCCCCTTGCTTATTTCTGCTGCCCTCTGTGCATGCAAGTCCTGAAATTCAGGCAATTTATGCCTCTGACAGGAAGAATAAACTTGCACAACTACTCAGGGCTGTGTTTCCCTGAAGGAGGCAGTTTGATGCAATTTGTCAAAAGCCAAAAGAGTGCTTTAATGGACGATTTACTTCAAATGACTGCAGCTGTTGCCAAATAAAGGAACAGAGACAAAAGATTAAAAATGGTTCTACCCATGCCAATATAATTCTCAATGATTAATGAATAAAATATAACCTTTGCTATCTCCCCCTTTTAGTCAAAAGCAATAAAAGTAATTAATCATTCTGTTTCTGTGGTTTGCTACATCTGATGTTCAATCAAAGCACTTGGGGAAATTTCAGTAGGTATTGTTAACAAAATACACACACACATTTTGAGCTTATTGCTTGTCCTGGAAGTAAAGCCAGATATTCCCTCTTCAGTCAGAGCTCAAAAAAGTTACCAAAAACTTCTCTGAAATTCTATATTCCAAAAAAAAAACCCCAAAAAACACCACCAGAAGAAACACCAAACCCTGGCTTGGTCCCAGGAGAGCTCATTGCAATAGTCTCGTGTGTAATACTTCACTATCATACAACATTACAAGCACAGCTGGAGCATACAGAATGAGCAATATTAACTGCACAACACGAGCTTCATATAAAGAAAGCTCATACTGTTCATTTTGAAGGCCTTTCTTTGTTGCAGTGATGAGAATGAAAATATTATCCAACAGCAAACACAGCGAAGTTGGGACAGAAGCATTTCATTAGACCACAGGGAATATTTGTTAGTTCAAGGTAGTGAAGGAAGCAAATACAGCTAAACACAAGACACAGCTAACCACAGCATGTGAACATTACTCCAGCAGCCCCCCCATGCAATCCCATCCTTCAATCATCCAATTCAAATCACCCCTTGGGCTACTCTGGCATATTTATCTACAAACAAATATTTTAAAATATCAGCTTGATATTCCATTTCAAGGATCCAAGTACAGTTTTCAGTACATCTACCCCTAGTAAGCATTTATGCACTGGAGCAGCCACACTGCTGATATTTACACTTCCCCAGGACTGACACGTCTTTGAGCTCAAGCTCCTTGGTAGCACCTAAACACTCCATTTCCTTGAATCTTGTCTTCATCTAGTTCAATACCTGCCTAACATTTAACAGAGTGAACATTTCCATATCATCATTTACTGCACGTGGAGATGAGTTAGGCACATAATTAACTCTCACTTTTACCCACAGATTTATTTCCAGATGTTCCCAATATTGCTGTGCAGCAGGCAGGATGCACATGGCAGTGTGCCAAAAAATACATGAGCTGTGAGACTGGAATGTCATTTTTGTCGACTAATGTCACTACTCCATCAAACTCAAGGAGTTCCAGCGGGCTTGTGAATTAATTTGAAGAACAGGGGGTGGTTTTTTTTTTCTTATTATGCTTATTACTGACTTCCCACCAGGACAGGCGTCTGTAAAAAGCCATGGTGAATAAATCCTGTCTTGTGAGTCAGGAAGACTCTAAAATAAATAAGTAGAACCTACCCATCATCTGTGAAAGCGTGTTTGTCCTGTATTGCACTGCAGCTAGCTGTGTTACCTAACAGAGCCACTAACAAACATCACATTTACACCACATAAGGACTTGTCTTTTAGGCTCAAATAAACACAAAATTGTTGGTCTAAAAGCATTTCTGTAAACACCCACATGTAGCATAAAATACCCTAAATGCACAATACTTAAAGCAACAAAGCGTCAGGTGACAAGCACTCCTTCACTATCACTCACAGTTACACGAGGAGCTGTTTACTGCCTATTCCACACGGAAAGCATTTGCTCCAAATTACTAAGTCATAAGTTGTTCCCAAGGAAAACCCAGTGTACCAGGATATCTTCCACTTTAATCTTCCACCAAAGATAAAGAACACCAAATTGATTTGTCAGACAGCAGAGCAGTCAGGACTGCATGCCCTCCCCTAAAGATCCATGAAGGAATCACTAACAGACCCTCTTGCCAACAGAAGAAAAATAAAACCTATTTCCTATATTTCACAAGCACAAAAATTTTGCTCGACCAATGGACTCCCATATTTCAACCCGCATGATGAGGCAACTCTTACTTCTTCAATATTATATTTCCATGTATGATAGTTAAGAAAATACTCAAATGTCACCATTTACATTACAGAACTGAAATATTCACTTCAACCTCTGCATTCAAATTAAGATGGGGTAAAACATGGAAGTATTACCTGAGTTCTGTTCAAAGCCCTGGAGACACTGGTCTGACCCTTCATTTCTTAGAGTAGACATGTATAAGTATTCACACACACACACTCAATGCCCTTGCAATTATTCTAAAAAATATTAAATACTTTTACTAACAAACTCTAAGTTACCCTTCCATCCTGTCACAACAAGAATCACATACAAATTTTTCTCTATCAGATTCCCTCTTACTAGCTCAACTATATGCTTATTTGCACTATTATCACCTTTAACAGAACTGTTTAATAGCCACTAGGTAAACCCAAAAAACTTTGTTCTGTAGACTGAATCAGAAAGAATTGATCAAAGTTCATCAATGACAGTGTAGGAAACACGGAGGTTTTCTTGCACTTCGAATAATAAATCACTGAATAACTTTTTCTTAAACTTATCTGGCATAACAAAAGGCTACAAATTAAGTCAAAACCATATGGTAGAGGCTAAAGGGTAGAGCACAAGATGAATTTTATTATACAGAACCATATGCTGCACTTAACGTCCGTGATGACTTTGCCTTTCACCATGGATGATGTCTATAAATCAGCACTGCAGATGTGAGAGCTCTCCTAAACTCTACAATCAAATGATCTTGAGCACATGAATTCATATTTTCCTTTATCACATGGTCTCAAAGGGTTACTCATGTTATGGATCACTTTGGTACCTTTACAGAGTGCCATTTTTAACACTGCCAGCTCTTCAAGCACCACTCTGGCAATACCTAAAGGAAAACTGAATAACCCATTCCAAAACCAGGGCTCCTTAGAGTTCTCCAAATAGATACTCTAAGTATCAGAATACTGGGCAGAACTTCCCACAGAATCAGTGTTTCTGAACCAAAGGAGCTGAAATTGTGAGTGCATTTGTACATCTGCAGGATGGGGATTCAACACTCTGCAAGTAAAGCAGCTCACTTCTGCAGCAGCTCATGCAGAGCTTGGTATTCCATACACCTAAAAAACACAGCCAACATCCTAGAATAAAATTGCTTTGATGTCAGGTAACCAGGTGAGCCCTAAATAAAAAAAAGGAGCTTGGTCACAGCAGCATGACACAATTTAATGCAGCGGCTGCACAATAGGAACAAAAGCCAAAAATGTGAAAGGCACATACTGAGCTGGGGAGGTTGATCTTCTGCTGTGTATCAGACAAGTTATCTACAGCCCAGACATTTCTTGCTTCCTACACAGAGATTACAACTTTTGAACAACACTAACATTGCTGAGCAACACACAATCCCTTCAAACGGATTTTCAGTTTTGAGAAATAAAAATACAAAGCAGAAATAGAGTACAACTGACTGTTCAAATTGGTAATTTATGGTGAACTGAAGGTAAGATGCTTTCAAAGAAGCAGTTGAGCAGTTTCTAGTTTAGGAGTATTTAAAAATACACCGTGTTTTCATTGCCAGTGCCACTGGGCACATCACATGGAAGATGTTTCAGAAAACTGCTCACCGCAAAGGTCACCTCTCAAGGTACAGCTCTTGCACTAGTTATGAAAAAAGGCACTTTTCAAAAGGAAAGTGAAGGTTATTTCCTTACTCTCTGACCACAAGCCCTCTTCTTTAAAGCCAGGAAAACTTACACTTTTTCTTCACTTTCCCAGTTTTCCTTAAGTGTAGATTTTTCCTGAGTTTGAGACACTGCTACAGCAGTGCCATGCTGCTTCCTTAGCATTACATTTTATCCAGAAAGTACCGTGCAAATACCATTGCAAATAATGCCCAAAACAATTGTAAGAAGAAAATGGGACTACCTTGAGCAAATTATCTTCCTTCTACATTTGATTCCATCATTTCATCCTAATTAATATAAAACACAAGCAATATTTATCCAGCAAACATCTTCAGGAAAACATTTATACAAAGAATAGAATTTGTATATTTAAGGGTTCTGCTCCTGGTTAAGCAAATATTAGCCCAAATACGTACTTCAATATCTAATTTAATAATAAAACACAACCAAAGACGGTGAGGAGGGTATGCATGTTCACCTTTCAGGCCTCTTCAAAACCCTGTCAGACCTGCAAATACATCAGCAATGGACAGAGAAGAATGAAAACTTTAAACTTTGCGTTTCTTGTATTTCCTGACTGTGGACCTGAAGCAGTGTTACAAGTACTTTATAAGTACAGAACCCAATACCATTCACCATTTGGGATCCTCAGAGCCTAATTGCTCCAGCCAGAGAGGATTAACACAGTTAAATGCATCTGACAACTTAAGCTTCCCAGACCCTACAAAGACTAAAATCGCCATTGCTGGAAAACAAACAATCCACATTTAACCCCCTAGAACTTTTCTCATAACTCCCAATACGCTTTGAATAAGACTCTGCCCCATGAGCCAGCATCCAGCTCTCACAAAAGTCACTGAGTGAGCAGTACTAGCAGCAATCACTGCATTTTATAGTTATGTTAGAGGCACACATGATCTTATTACCCACAAAAAAATTGTGGGAGAACTTATTTTGTTTTTCATCTGCAATTTGGGATAGTAATTGTTCTCCAAAAAAACCTCACCCACAACCAATGAATGAACACCTCATGGCCCCATATGAAGGCTAGTAGCAAAGCTACCTGTAAATAACAGCTGTATTTGATCATTGCAATAAAGTAGAGAAGCAGACAAGTGTGGTGGCTGTGGTGTGGAGTGCCCTACACTTAACAATATTTTATACTCATCTCCTGAGCAAGAGAGGCCTGAAAACTCAGCACACCAGCTATCAGGCAGAAGATCGGAAAATAGTGGAAATCTTACTCCAGCCCTCCCTGCAAGGCCTATGTGCTGTCAGCCTGAGCCCTAAATTATCCTCCGTGCTCTGAGCACGTGTAAGCAGTGACCCACAGGCAAAGCCCAGGCCAGCTCACTCTGGAGCCATTCCCCTCATCCAGCTGCATTTTTCAAAGGAGATAGTTTCGACAGAATCAAAAAAAGAACTCGAACACAGCTAGTAATCTATTCTCAGACATTTTCAGCATCCATCCACAGGTAACTGCTCTGCCACTTGGTTCTCTCCAGTTGCTATAAAAGCCAGAAATACAGAACTGGAACTCAGACTGTCAAGAAAATTGACAGCTGCACATGTCCAGATTTTGAACTATACCACCAACATCTGGGAAGCATTGCACAGGGAATCCATTGGAACACAGCTATATTTGTTTTAAAATACACATGTTTTCTTTAGTATCACTACTAAAACTCATTACAAACATCCAGCCCAAGATCTGGGGTTCCTCTCCTAAAGGATGGCTCAGTCTGGCACTCATTCCTCTCTCTTCCAAGACACTACATCAGAAAACTTCAGGATTCCAACCTTACCATTTCTCCAACACAGGGGCTGGAAGAAAAGATTCAGAGTTTCTATCATCCCCAAAAGTTCTGTCATACAAGGATGGCAAAATGCATCTCTTCTCTGCAGTCTTCCCATGTAAGATTTGTTTGTTTAATAAACCTTTCCTTGGAGGGGCAGCCTTACATCAGTATGAGAGTTACAATATTTTAAGTGAATTTAGAAACCATGATTTTGTAGCTGCTTGTACAGCAGAGATTCCAGACCAGAGCAGACTAAATGCAACCAGACTGGCATTTTATAACTGAGGTCATGGACTGATTTCCATGATCCACAATCCTCACACCAGGCCATACCTGCTCTTCCTCTCTCTCCAGAGAAAAGCACACCAGCTATAATCTCTACTAAGTTCATTTGGTACCATTTAATACCTATTTATGTACACACACATGCACAAAATGGCAAGCCACAAAATGCTCTTGGGGATTTACTGTAATTTCCTCAATCTTGGATGATTACAGAAACGGTAAGAGGAGAGGCCAACCAAAAGGTTAAAAGGTGGATTTACTCTGCACAGCATCTAAATTTCTAACAACAATATGGACTTTGCCACTTATTCCTAATGCTAATCAACTCTCATATAAGGATTTAGAAGTTTGATCTGCAAGACAGTTCCTAAAAGGCCACAAAAGAAAACATAATGAGTACTTTACAAATTGAATTTCATCTCTGTTCATGAGGTTTTCTCGTGATACCTAACTTCAGTTATCAAACACAAATTTTCAAACATATTAGTGGAACATCCCTGAGTCCACAGTTCCTGCCTCCTACTTGCTGTGAGTTACAGCTAAGTAAACAAATAAAATTGTATCAGTTCCTTTGAGCTAACCCATTTCAATTCAATTGGAAATTGAATACTGCGGTTACAGTATTTCAACAGCAAACAAAAAGCATGCACAGCTGAGTTTCAGAATCTATAAATACCCACATAAAGAACATTTTCAACTCCAAGAGTGTATGACACAATTAACTACCTCCAGTACCCAAGAGATGTGTACTGAAAAATCTGAGCCATGTCACTAATTTTAAGTGGACATTAAAATCCAAACCCAGACATTAACATCCCACATGTCCTGGCTCTGTTAGCACAGCACTGGCCATAAGCACACAATTTTCATTCCAAATACTCATCAAGGTTTGCTTGATTTTTGTTGTTCCTACAAGTATTTCAGCTTGTTTTTACTCACTGTACAAGTCTCAGGTTGTAAACACAAGTGGGGTGTGACTCCTCCATAAACAAGTTTATCCATGTATCTGCAATGCTGACTGCATGAACATGGTTACAACTGCTCACATATTCTACTGCCTACACACTGAAATGCCAAATAATTATGGAAGGCTCCAATGAATTAGCAAGATTTGGAATGATTTTTAACAGCTATTTCAAAAAAAATAAGCAACGCCAATATTTGTTGATACATTTACTACTATTTAAGCGTACTAAAGCCCTTTGAAGAGACAAATGTGAGCTTTTTTTTTAATGCCTGAAGAAAATATCTTTACCAAACACAAGAATTGGTTTATACTAAGTATAAAGTATCAACTCAGGTCCTCCTTTTCATCAGAGCTTAGACAGCTAAAATACATGCTGTATATCTACCAAAGCATTGATAATCTTTGCAGTTTATTATCCTGACTAGTTCTCAATTAATTCCATGCATTGTGGCAATAGGACAAAGCACAGAAAGCAACAGAGGCTCAGAAAGCCCTCAGAAACAGCTAATGACAGACCATGAGACCCTGGCCAGCCTCAGCCCAAGCATTTTCTCAATATCCTCAGTGCACTAATCTAGGAGAATTATTAGACCCAAGAAATTCACCCTAACACCAATTACCACTCACCAGTGCCTGATATTACAGCCCTGACCTAATAAATATATCCAGAAATCAGAGTTTTTTCCTTATCCCATCTGCTGACAAAATTACACAAAGCGTTTAAACTGCCATTATGCACCAAAATATAATAAAATGCACAAGATTGTGTATTTTGTTACTGCAGTTTCCTCATGCAGCAAGGGGAGAACAAACTGAGGGAAGCAATATCTTTGTCCTAGCATGGACACAGAAGAAAACCATTTAGTCTGAGATTAAATTCATGTGATAATGAACTTGTACCTTTGTTTGTTTCCACCACTTGCAAAATATTCCCCCCTTAAACTAACAACCCTGTTCTTCAGGCTGCATTTCCACTTTCTCTATGTTAAACACTTCCAAAATAACCTTGAATATCTGAGGAATTCAAGTTGTTGAAAACATGGGCTGGGAGGAAAACAAATTAAACAGATTTGTTTAAGCCCAGTGTGCTCATGAAAATCTTTCCTTTGGCTTTCCACAGCTCCATCTGCATGGTGATCTCTGTAGACTCACACACAGATTTAAACTTGACATTATCTAACGTGTCTTGGGAAAAATCCTGCACAGCAAATTGAATTTTTAAAAGTGGTACCATATTCAATGAGCAGCTAATAAATTATATTTACTTGAACTGCAGCTGAATAACATTAAGGATAATAAACTCATTTGGAATTTATATTCTTTAGCCTACATTTGAATATACATTTCAGGTGTACATGTTACAGTATTACAGGTTTTTCTCAGCGTAGCTTTCGTGCAGAAATTAACTCCAGTATATTTGGTGAGTGAGGGGAAAAAAGCAAAACACCCCATAAATTCACTGTACACAACCTGTGTCTTGTTCAATTCTAGCAGAGGTCATTGCTTTCATTAAAAATAACAAAATAAACCCTTGTTAAAAATGAGCACATACAACTTCCACTTAGAATTTAGTTTCAATCCAGTTGCTTGCCACTTTAATTCAGCCCTTGCTCCCACTTTGTGATATGCAAATATTTCTCATCTGAGCCCCTATGGCCAATGCAGGGTTTGAAAATAATCAAAGAGAACAGTGTGCAATTTAAGGTCCTGACAACATGTAGAGAAATGTTGTTTTATGCTTGAGGGAGCTGTGCACAGACCATCTGCTGCCTTTGTGATTCCCCTGATGCCTGTCACAGCGAGGATGCAGGAGAAGGCACAGGATGCAAACAGAGCCATCACCATGGAGTTTGGAGTTGGGGAGGAGACCCTGAGACAGCCCAGCACCTCAGTGAGGCAGCACTTGGATCATCAGACCCCTGCCAGGTGCTGGGAGCTCACCCCCAGTACAAGGTCCCCAAGGGAAGAAACCCCCTGGGCATTTTTGTGTCATTAGGGCAGCATTGCATAACTTCATGCAGAGGGATTCAGGCTAATAAGATCAGCTAGCACTGAACCACACAAAGATAGAAATTAGTGGAAAATACAACAACTGGAAATATACAAGATTTGGTTTTGATTTTAGTATTGTAAGAAGGCCTATGTAAGGATGAGCTTCTACTGCTTTACAGCCTTATGCCTTGTCCCTTTCTCTTCTTTCCCTCAAGGAATGAAAATGACACTGCCTGCAGAACCCAAGAACTGATATCCAGCTGCCTCAGAAATCACCCATGTTTATCTGAGAGACACAGATAAGTCAAATTTACCTCAAAGCATAAAAGAAAATAAATTCCTTCAGGATTATATTTCACATGAAAGATGAGGAGATCCCTTTAAAGTATCCCCACTCTTCAAACCATTGTATTATTGCTTCTACATGAAACATTGAGTCCATCATGTTCTTCTGATTCCTAAACCGTTCACAAGGAAGACACCAATCCTCCACTGTGCACACACACTATCATAAAGATTTTAAAGCTTTTTACCTATTTTATTATTTGGTTTGGAGATTTTCACCAATGATCCAATACTAGATAAACTGGGATTCCCTAGAAAATCTGCCTGCTATGGAGATAAACACAACATAACTTGGACTTAAAATTGCTGTCCCTTTTCTCATACTTTCAGTCTTCTGTCCAGAGCAATGACAAATATACTCAGAGGAAGAGAATTTTTCTTTATACATCATATTTATTTTACAATAATTTTTCTATTTTTTTTTAAGATAAAAGTCACTTGTGTTAACGTATTCCCTAATACGTGCCAATGAAGCAAATACAATGAAACAGAGAAAAGTTTGAACTAACCAGATTTCAAAATGAAAAGTGCACAGGAAAAGGAAAGCAGCTATATAAGAAAATTACCGCTTCCTAGCCAATTTTATACATACCAGGACCAGAGTACAATGAAAAATTCTTGTCTCTTTTATAACACTTATGCAAACAGGCGATCCAGGTGCCATACCAAGGTTTTCCCCAGCCCAGATGGAAACTCCAGACAAAAGCAAACAAGAAAAAGCAGGTAAGCAGGTAGACAGCTTAACTTTTACACACTTCAGAGAAGCCTTCAGGGCATCTTTGTTAAATAGCTGCCAGAGAGTCCCTAACTACATGAATAATCCACTTTTCTTGGAAAGACCCCTACACTGGAGTCCAAAACTATGTGGAGTGTTTTCTAACACTCATTTCAGAGTCTTTCCACATACCATATTTAAATGGAATTATCTACAAGTGAAATAATTCACGGCAAATGCCGCCACTGAGTGGATTTTTGCCTCCATGATGTTCTAAGTGACACATCACAGATGATCTCACTTCACCATGACATCCCTGCTTCAGACTAAGACCCTATGCTGCTTCTCAACCTGGATCCATTTTCTTGTACATGTCATGTTTGTGACACTAAAATTTATGACCCAAAATAAAAGAAAGCTACTTCTTTTCAGAACTACTACAAATATTACTTTCTTGAACAGAAACTAACAAGTCTGTAAACACACTAGGATTGGATACCTTTTCCAGAACCTTCTAGAAGCTCTAAAATTGAGGTAAATAATATAATTTCACTTAGAGAGAAAATCAACAGGAATAAGTCAAACCTGGCATTTTCCTGCCAATCTCACATGTGCCTTATGGCCTGCAGTGTTGTCACCTCTCCAAGTTAAAACAGCTTAGTTTTCCTTTCCACTGAAACCAAACCTTTTCCATAGCCTCAACACATTCCTTGCTTATGGCCAGCCTGTTGTGACCCAACATTTTCACAGCTGGTTTGGGGTGTTTCTTAAGAGCTTTTCCTTCACAACAATTCTCATTAGCACATGAACTCCACTCCATGCTACTGAATTGTGCCCTGCCTTACATTCCAGGCTGTTGAGACCACCCAGTTCTTCCAATAATTATCTACTCCTCCATCCTACCAAAATCTCTCAATCTTGTGTCACAGCCCTTCATTCATCCTCTCAAGACAAGCCCTGAGGATCTGTATTAACAGACCAATTCTTTCCTTCTAAGCACAGATTCTTGCTCTCCCCTTAAGTCATTCCCTGCCCAGTTTACCATCCACCATTTTAGCAGTTTATTGTGCAATTTCCCAGGTTCCACACAGACATGTCTATTAAGCATAGATAACTAATTTCCTACACCTAAACTATTATTTTATCAAGTTAAAGGACAGGCTACATCTGGCACCAAGTACTTCGGAAAAACATCTCTCATCCACTTGCTATTTGCTGTTGAATTCGTCAATACTTTTTAAAAATAGGATCTAGAAAGTTATCCATCCTTTTCAGGCCAGACTAATTCTCTTGCCCCTCCCTTTTTTCCCCCCTTCCTTTTATTCATTTTTTTGTCTCAAAATGTAATCATGATGTTTGCCAATAGATTTCACAAGTCTCTAAGAATCTAGTTCTTGACTAAACAAAAAACAGAGATGGATATTAACATTTGTCACAAATATATTTAATTTCCCATTTCAGGCAGATCCCCTATTTGGTTTGTTCAATCTCTCTGCAGTTCAGGTCACCTCCTGCATGTATATGGAGACTCACATAATCCTTGCCTCCTTCCCTCCCTCTGCCCTCTTCTCACCCCCACACACAAGCACATGGCTGTACAGACCTGATAAAAAAATTAAATTTCATGAGCAAGCTACTTTAGTCTGCAAATCACCCCTGAGCAAAATATTGCCAAGTAAGGGACACACTACAATTAAACATTAAGAAACAGCTGCCCTAAAAAAAAAGTGAAAAAATACTTATTAAAAAGAATAGACAGGAGTAAGGAAAAACCAAACTAGTAGCAAAATCTGGTTCCTTAAAATAATTAAATTTGTAGCAATGCAAAAAGAAAAACAAAAATCCTATTTCTATGTTTCCAATTGTCTTCCTGTTTTTCCAATTACTAATCCAGAGATGAAAATAAACCAATGTAACGCACTTCAACTTTATCCCTGGAGATGCCTTCTTGAAATAAGATTCAAAAATACAACTTCTGAGCTCCTATTAACAATTCATTTCTTCAGAACACAGCTAGGCAGAACAATGAGACAAAACCTCTGAAACAGAATGTATGACCAGAGCCAGAATATTATTTTGAATCTATTGACAGCTTTGATATTAAATCTGGTTACAAGTTGAAGCCTGTAACAAAAAGTACCAATTCCTACAGGACATTTAAGCACTACAGAACAGTCACATCTGGAAAATATGTTTTTAAAGATACTCTCTCAAAGGATTCATCCATAGTTTGGACTTTTGAAGTAAAAGGTAAGCACAATGATTTGAAGATTATTAGGGCAGCCCTGAAAACACAAGAGCAGTCCATACAACCTAAAATTGTTCTCTTTAAGGAAAATACTGGAACTGCAAATTGTCACAAGACAAACTCACAAAACTTTAGAATGATCACAAGTTTTCTCAGCTGCTCTGCAGTAATGCTGCAGTGTCCTCTGCTCCCAAATAAACAGGCCTTCAACCATTTTTAGCTGCAGCTTGGCAGAGGTGAGAAAAATAGTGCTTCTGCAGACACAGCCTACAGTTGGAAGATTTGAAATACTTTGAGAGATACAAATAAACAGCTCCTCTCTTACCCCCCCCCCCAAAGCTGTGCTATAGAGACCCTACATTATGAAAAACTCTTTATACACAAACCTCAGCACACTAACAGGGAAAGTTAGCAAGATTAAGAGAACACTGCAAGGGCTGTAAGAAGAGTTCCCTTGTAAATTGTTTTATTTCTAAAACTACTTCTAGTATGAAAAGTTTATCACTTCTATGATAGTATCTTGCTTCATCCCCAAGTTCCCAAAAGCATAAAAAAAACCTAAGAAAAATAAAACAAGCATTTTTTTAAACACAGAAGAACACAGCAATATTTCCCCAACCAAGCAAACAAGTCACATTATTCATTGCCACTCTGCCTTTTCTAATTTCCTGGTGTAACCAAAGGAGATTGCTCTGACCTGAAAGCAGGGGTTATCATCCAGCATCAAACTTAGCTTTGTGTATTAGGTCATGCCTGTAATGATTATTCAAAGCTGCAGTGATCAATATCACACCAGCAGTGTCCAATCCAGAAAGCATTAAAGTATCCTGTTACAGCCTCTCTGCAGGATCACATCTGAGCTTCAGACGGTATCAATACAGAGAAAGAGAAAAGAGAAAATCCTCAACCCACAGAAGCCTCAAATAAAACTCTAGGTAGCATCACAAAGTGGAAACTATTTTACTTAAATTTGACATTTCCCTGTTAAGACACAAGTTTGTCACAGAACCCCTCCATAACCATCCACCATTACATGAGGGTTATTTAATTATTTTTTAATGACGAGTATCTAAACATTACATTCACAAACAACTGCAGGCAAGCACAGAACTGTGTCAAGGCAACTCAGCACGGAATGGAAAAGGAAAAGCAGACACAGGGAAGTTAAAAGTCAACTAACTAAACTCAAAGCACAACATTAAAGAGAGCTGTATTTAAGCCAACCCAGTGAGTAACTGCCACCTGCACAAGATTCAGGATTTTGTTCAATGTTACAAAAATACCAGGTTTTTTATCCTGATTTACCAGATGTGCAATTCTCTATTTTTAATATAAAGCTCATGAGTGACCCTGAAATCTGCAGCCAGTTTCCTTCACTTTATCTTTCCCAAAGTGACAAACATTTCAAATTAATCTCTAATACAAAGAATACTATATGCACTAACACCTGCCTGTTTTCATTTAGTGTATCAAGGTATGAAAATAGCACAGCAGTATTTTAAAAAAAAGAGTTCTCTGGGACACAAAAATTGAGAATAGGCTAATTTTTAGTACACTGACTCTGCCACAAATCACTTTTTGCCCAAAGAAAAATGAAAATGCAAAGGGCAAAAAACAGTTCCTTCAAACTAGAGGAAGATCTACTTGACAAGTCAGTCACATTAGTGATCTTTAAGTCAAAAAAGCAACTTTCACCTAAACACAATGTTCACACCCTCCTACATGCAGGGACTATTTGTAGATCTTCCACTGTACTGATGTCTGAAAACTTTTAATTTCCATTTCTGGCTAAAATTATTTCTATCTTGATGTATGTTTGATGTCAGAGAAATATTGGATTAGTTTAAAGTACAAGTAGGGCTTGTCTGCCCTCTTTTTCCTAAACTTATTCAGCCTTTTCCTTTGAAAGCAAACACCATTCTACAAAATCCTGCATCATTAGTCCCACACCCACAACTTCCCCACAAGTCCCATGCAGCTCCAGCCTCTAATGCCACAAGTACCTTGCATCTCACTGTAAAAAACCATCACTTTTCTGTCCCCCAATTACTGTCCATCTTTCACTCTCTGCTCCTATTGAATGGTACTACACTGCTAAACTCTTATTTGCTTTGTGTCAGTTCTGCCCACTCCTTTTCCTGCCACACTGTCAGGCTCTTGCTGCTTTCCCTCTCCCTTTATGCCTAAGGTTTAACTCAGAGAAGCTTCCTCTCACCACATTTCAGCACCTCCAGAAAACCCATTGTCATTAGGTGTAGCTGACTTATTCCAACGACAAAATGTGAATGAAATCAGAGATTATGATTTCTAAATATTCATGTGATAGGTTTGATGTTATAGGTTTGTGTCTCCTTATAGGTCTAAGATGAAGGTCTCAACCTTCTTTGTTCAGTAGAGAGCAAGTTCTCTACTACAAGCTCAGTCAAGAGTGTAAAATTTTCCACAGCCCACCACCACTGACAATAAGCAGAAACATATTGTGCATGCACAACAGCATCAAAATCGTTGGCATCAATTTCAAACCTTACTCTGCATCCTGC
>NW_005054501.1:0-35183 GCF_000277835.1 Geospiza fortis | reverse complement strand
ACACAGGGCATGAACTGTAAAAATCCCAATAAATTTCGACACAAAACATAGAGGGCCTTTCCCAGTAGAGCCAAGAACAAAAGTTTGTGTAATACAAGACCCAACCAGGATGATTTTTATGTGCTGAAACAATGACTCCACAAATCCCATCTCCTTGCTTATCTGTATTATAGAAATAAAGGTGTGACCATTACAAGCTGGATGTGAGGGTGATCTGCCTGTGACATCTATCACCCCACTGCTCTCTAGGGCTGATTCAGCTGATCTGGCTGGCAAGGTGGGTGTCCCAATGCTCCATGTGTGTCCCTCCTCAAGCTGCACACTCAGTCACAGAGGATGACATGCCCACTAGAGATGGTACCATTCATTCATCAAGGGTACACGGCAGCTGCACTCCCCTGCCACAGCCTCCAAACCAGCTCAAGGTCCATTTGTAGGAGAACATAGGGTAGTCAAGCTTCCAAGACTGCAGACACATCCAAGCGAGGTGCTCCATGGGCCAGTTTTCCATTGTTTTTTACTTTTCTTATTTTGTCACAACAATGCCCTGCAATGTTATAGAACTGGGGATGGTGAAGCTGGACAAAGCCCAGGCAGAAGGGGACCTGGGGGCACTGGGTGAGATGAACACGAGCCAGCAGTGTGCCCTGGTGGCCAAGAAGGCCAATGGACCTGGTCTGGATCTGGAACAGTGTGGTCAGCAGGAGCAGGGAGGTCATTCTGCCCCTGTACTCAGCACTGGTGAGGGCACACCCCGAGTGCTGTGTCCAGTTCTGGCTCCTCAGTTTGGAAAGGATGTTGAGGGCAATAAAGCTGGAGAGGGGCTTGGAACACAAGCCCTATAAGGAACAACTGAGGGAGCTGGGGATGTTTAACCTGGAGAAAAGGAGACTCAGAGGTGACCTTATCACTCCCTAAAAGCTGGTTGTAGTCAGGTGGGGTTGGTCTCCTTCTCCAGGCAACAGGTGACAGAACAAGGACCCAGTCTTAAGCTGCACCAAGGGAAGTTTAGGTTAGATGTTAGAAAGAAATTCTTCACTGGAAGAGCGATTGCGCACTGGAATCACCTTGCCCAGGAGGTGGTGGAGTCACTGTCCCCTAGAGGTGTTTAAAAAAGACTGGACATGGACATGACACTCAATGCCATGATTTAGTTGATGAGGAGGTGTTAGGTCATAGGTTGGACTAGACAATATTAGAAGTCTTTTCTAACCTAGTTATTTTGTGATTCTCTGAAGTTCCAACTTGTTATGAACCTAGTTTCTCCACCCTCAAATCCCTTGCAGAATCTCTCAAAGTACAAGTAGTAGTAATTGTTGCTAGAAGTGTCGATTACCACCTCAAACAAAGTTTCCAAGTCAAATATTAAAATTGTGTTCCTCAGATTTTATTAGCATACATTTCTAAATTAATTTTGAAGATGGAAAAACTCAGCCATTCTGTTACAGGGGACATGCCTAATTTCAGTGGTGACAGGTAGAACATTCTGACTAGTTATGGCTATTTCCAAAGAAAAAATGCTCCAAAGTTATCAACTTATTTTGTATGCTTGTTATAAACCACAATCCAAAGTGGATGTCCAACTGATAAAGCAAGTATGGCATTCTCTGCAATTCTAAGTTCTGGCTTGCAGACAGACAAAGAAGCTTTGAGAGAGGACAGACAGCACATGGTAAGGACTCAGGGTTAGCACATCTTTTTCTTCACTCTAAGCCTTTTCACAGCAAGCTACAATTAGTTCCAAACTCTCCTTCAAGCGATTGATGCACGCAGCCAGGCACTACAGACTGATAGTGACTCCATAATTAGAGATGCAGAGTGGCTAAAAGCAAGCTCAATTTTAACACCAACAGACAAACAAAAAGGAGAACACAAGACTAAGCAGTTATTTTGATCTGCTGTACTGAAAAATTATGTGAATTTTCCCCAAGATCCTCCATTTTTCCTACATTTCAAGTTCCAACAACCCCTGCAATCCTTACTTACATGTTGCATTTTTTAGCAGAGCAACAACCACCATTCCAGCCTTGCAGACATTCCAAATATTAGGTCAAAAAACCCAGGACTACATTAGTGTAACAGGTAAAACATTGATATTGCACTAATTACTGCATATAAATGACATGTGCTTGGCTGGGACCGCATGCACAAGACAATTTCTGGTCAGGCTTCAAACACCAGGAAGACAGTAGTTCTACTGCTCTCTATGGCCAACTATTTAAGAAAATTGCATATCCATGGGACCTTTACCACAAAAGTGTATCAATTTTTTCCACATGCTCCACTCAGATAAACAAAATGCTGGAGCAGAAAAAAAGCAAGAATTTTAGAGAGGAGGAATTGTGCAAAAGAAATTTGCAAAAATTAAGAACATACTGTTTAATTCAAAACATATTTCCTTTAAAGCCGCTAGAAATTAAAATGCAACAGTATTAAGCACCTTTTGAAACCTGTAACCAAAGTTCTCAAGTATTACTGAGCTTTTGACAGAGCTGTTCTAACATTCCATAAGTTTTTGCCCAAGATTTTAACTTGCCCTCATTCAGAAGGGAAGAAACCCATGAAGATCAGAAGCTGCTACAAGAGTCACAGAAAGGCCACTATTCCCAAAATAGTGAGGAGTTTTTAGGCTGCTTCTCATGAATACCCAGGCAATATGCAAGAGTCTGGTTTGATAAGCCAGAGCATTAACGACAAGTAGGACATGCAAGATTTGATCTCTTCCCCCTTTCACTCCTACGTTTGACAGTCTGGAATTGGGAGAGTGGCAGGGTTGCCCTCTTGGAAGTTTCACTGAAATAGACTGCATAAAACAAGCTCCCATTTTGATGAAATCACATTTCCCCACCCCAGACAAATCCTGTTTCATCAGAAAACCCCTGGTCAGCTCCTTCAGAAGATCCATTCTATGGGATATCTGCTCTCTGGTCCAGAAGCACTCTGGATTGATGAGGTAGAACACGTAAGAGAGGAAATCACAAAGACTTGGTTAAGGATGACCCTTCCTCCCAACCAATTTTTGAAGAGTTAGACATAACTAACAGCATTTTTCACATCAGCATCAAGTAAGTGACCAAGGGACAATACCTGAGAAAAAAGCCTTCAGCAGGCTTTGCCTCTCAGCCCCATTAACCTCACTAACATTTTCATGAAGAAGACAATTTGTATTCAAGGTTGCTTCCTGAACTCACTGAGTCCTGAGTGTCTGACCTGCAAATGTGCTGGCTTGGTTCTCACTGACTGCATCAACTGTCCTGATGGACCACTAAGCTCCCAGGAGCTTCTGAGTGTTTTTTAATATGCACAGAGATGGAAAAGCAAATAAGCTACAATAAAATAAAAAAAAAAATTAAAAATAAAAAGAAGCAACCAATGGAGATTTTTAGAACTTCCAAAAAAGATGGCAAATTGTTGCAAAAAGCATAGCAAGCATGATGTGCCAATCAAAATAGTGCTTAGGAAACCTTACAAAGTCTTAAATATAGTATTTTCCTGGCTTCCTAAGTTAAAGACAGAGCCAAAGAGTCTATTTGACATATCCAACTTAATTGCACTCCATTATAGCAGTGCCATTTAACAGAAGCCAAGGATCCAGAAATGGAAAGAATTGCCCAATGTGGGATAGTCAAGAATCTCTCCTTAATATTTAACCAGCTCCATAGCCTACATTCTCATCACTTATGCCATGTATTATTATAATGCACTTTTGCTTAAAAAGTATTTCCAGGATAGCTCTAAAAGTAGTATTTCTGAAAAGAAAGGGGAGAAGATTAAGACAAAAAGAATGTCTCTTCCATGTGCTCCCAAACAGGACCAACTCTTGTGACAGGAACTTCAGCACAATAACAAGGAAAGAGCTCCTCAAGTTCTCAGGAGGAATGCAGCAAATGTAATAGAGTCAAAATGTAAAAATGAAACCTGAGGGTGAGGTATTCTACAGCTTGCATAACACAAAGAAAGAAATCCCTCAAGCTATCCTAACTGATGGGAATAAGGTAAAAAAGAAATATCATACCCATAAAAGACAACTAACAGTTACTCCAGACTTTCAGTCACTATCAAGTACTTCAAGTACCTTATAACACATGGTCTGGCTCTTCAAATTCACTTCGTAGTACAATCTTGATTGCTGTAAGCTAATACTTCATATTTGTGACTATATATTCATTTATCACATTCATATTTTCCTTATGTCTAAATGAGCCAAATCTTCCTCACTTAAAATTACTTGCCTTACTGAAAGGAATAGAATTATAGACTGAGAAATTCAAGTAAAATTCATCACATTTGGCTGCATGCAAGAGCCCCAAGAGTTTGGTTGTTTCTACTTATTAGAAATTTACTTAGCATACTAGTCTGTTAAAAATACATTATACATACCTCTACAGATGAGCTCAACTCAAAATAATTTATTGATTTTCCTTTTTTGGTATTACATAACATGAAAAAAGTTTTCTAGTACTTTGCACTAGCAGGTCACCTGGAGATACCTTACTTAGAGCCATGACCACAGAAATACCTGGTCTTATCCTGCTCTACAGATACTGCTCCAACTCGCTGCTTGTGTGACCCAGGGAGGGTCATGGCTGTGTCCTGGATGAGTTTCAGCAAAATCCAACTCTGCCTACAGTTTTCAAGAGTACTGCTGCACACTGCTTTGGTGCCACCAAAGCAGCTACCCCCTTCACCCACCAAAAGAAAGCCATTGATAGATTGCATTTGGTTTCTTACAAACATTTGTAAGAAACACACATTCAAACATATATTCACCCTCTGGGTCTAAGATGGCACTCCTGTTTCTCTCAAAATTTAATTTATAAACATCATTTAAAAGCATCTGATGACTTTAGAAGAAAATAATCATTTGTCTTAGAATGCTATTTATTTATGCTATTATTTATTAACTATTTGTAATTCTTAACTAAGAGTTATACCCAATTTTTCCCCATGATCCCCAACAGGTGCACCTTTAGTACTGCTCCAAGACCCATAGCCTACTAAATATTTTCCTCAAGTAGATTCCACATTTTCCAAAACTACCCCAAATTTACATGACCTCCCATCAGTGACAGGGCAATTCTCCTTCCACCTGGAAAGCCCTGAAAACCAGGCAGGTAAAGAGCAGGCTCCCTTCAGAGCATGAAAGCCATGAGCCAAGCCTATTTGCTTTCTCCTTTCAGTGGCATTCCACACATACCATGGTACCACAGCATTACCCCTTCTTGTGTGACAAGGCACAAAAAACCCCCTGAAGTTAGATGTAATTTTAGTAACCCAATGGAATTCTAGTATGGATGGAATTTTAGTAACCCAAATGTAAAAACCCAAGAGTTTATTTTAGATCAAAAGTTTTACTCATTATTTTCTTCCCTAACCGCTCCTAAACATGCATGTTGGCGGGGGTTTACAAACTTTTCCACCATCTCTGTAGTACATTGAAACACAGTTCCTGCAAACATCATTTTGTAAAGGACAGACTTATGAGATCTTCAAAGAAAACCTCTGTAAGACGGACCAATCTGTGTGCAACGTTTCCCCTTAAATCAGAAGCCAACACAGAAGCAGGGTCATCACAAAACTCTTGGGTTTAGTTTCTAAGAGATTCATTCCTAGCTCATCATTTCCCTCTAACTCCAAATATTTTTTTCATTAGTGAATGAGACTTTTTTTATGCAAACCAAAGGCCCGCAGGAGTTGATTTTATCACCAATACTTCCATCTGTACAACAGGTATAAAGAGAGCAATACATCCCCCTAAACATCTCATTGAGGTGCCCTGCCGTGTTGATCAATGATACTCCCTCCAGTTTTGCCCCTCAGATAACACAGGGAAGAGCATTCCCAACAAGTTTAACTTTATCACAAGTAAAGTTGTCCTGTTCCTTCCAATAATGAACTCTGGATCCCTGGTGAGTAACTTACATTTAACTGGCAACATTCTGGGCTGCTTATATTAACTGCAACAGCCTGAACAGCTTGAACTTCAATAAAATGTACGCTAAATGACTGAGCTAATTTAACCTCATTAATCCTCAAACCAATAGAATAATTTGATGTCCACACAGCAGCTTGTGCACCGCCTCCAACATAAACATGGCCCTGCAGGAAATCAACACCAAAGATGTGCTGCAGCCCTGCTGCCAGGGCTGTCACGGCTGGGAGAGCCACTGCCTCATTTCTGAGCCCCACCAACAGCTGCAGTGCATGAGTCACACACTTTGTTTGGTCTTGTTAACAGGAAAACTGCTCTTTCCAAACTGGATGGATCCTGACATCTCCCCAGTGCAGCAGCTTTATGGAGGATGCTTCGTTTTATCTGTAAACTATTTAGCTCTGGTTTCAACGCTGGCACAAAAAGCTTTCCTAGGAAAGGCAAGCACAGAAAACCAGCAGAACTGGCACTTTAATAATCATTGATTACAGCAGCATTTTAAAAAAATTCATTTTTGAAATAATTTGAACACTACTTAGTGACAAAGGATGCAAAGTTTGCCAAAATATTTGGGGGAATATCTGTCCTACCTCTAGGTCCACTAATAATTGATTTCTAAATGGTGTCACAACTTCAGGATGACACAGCACTCAAGTATTACTAACAAATAAATGACAAAAATGTCTCTACTTTCAGAGAGATATTTTAAAAATCATTCTTTATCTATATTATTTGTTATTGAAACTACTGCTGAAAGCCAGGTGCTTTATTTTGTTAAATACAGCACATTACAAACAATAACATGAGATTCCTAATAGCAAAAGCACCTAAACCACAAAATACTGCACTGTGTTGACTAGGGTGGTAAAATGAGGATAGTTTCTAAACACAGAAAAATAAAACAAAAAAGGGATAATTTCTAAGCATGTAAATGCTGATTTTGGTACCACATATAAGAACTTAACTTTCAAAGGAACATGGTCCAATCAGTGATCAGTATTTGTGCCAATCAAATTATCCCTGATAAACAGATATGACATAGCATGAGAACTAACTTTTAATTCAGCATATTAAAATTAACTTCTTTAAAGGATTAATATGTATTTCTTTCACAGCTACATTGCAACACAGAAATGAGTCAAACAACAAAACAGCGTAATAAAAGCACATCCCCCCAGTATGGCATATCCACTGTTCTTTCTTCATCAGCCATACAATATTTATGGGAACAGGAGAGCTTTATCTTCCCTTCTAACACAGCAGATTAAGTGTCTTGAGAAAAGTCAGATGTCACTATTATCTGCAAGCACACAAGAAAAACTCATGCCAAAAAAAGGAATAATAAAATTGAGGTCCAAATGGAAGTTGAAAAAAATAAAAAGCTTTGCTCCAACAGGTTAATCTCCAGCTAATTCCTCTTGTGAGAAGCAGCTTTAAATAATAATTTCACTCACAAATTCCCCTGTAACAAGTTTTCCTTTGAAATGAAACAGTTTCTAGTACAAGCATAACTATATTTGAGTTTGACCAGAAAAAACAGCATTACATTTTGGACCACTATAGCAAAAATCCAACTTTTTTAGAAACTTCTAATATGAAGACAATTTGGATAGTAACTTTGCTCAGAAGTGATAGAATCAATTGTAAATACTGAGCGAGAAATTCCTGAAGAGACAAGATTTTCCTTGGAGAGAATTGAATTACAGCTATTTACATTTCCCAACAACAATGCCATCTTTCTTTCCAAGTTCACCCAAAAAACTCAGAGTATAAATCAACGGCACAGATTTGGCTCTCACACACACCCAATTGCCCAGGAGATTTTGTCATACTCATCATGCTGCATTCACTGGCTTTCCCAAATATTAATTGCCTTCACTTCTATCTTCTATATCTACTTGTGACTTGGGAGATTTTGCTTCAGGTTTTAATGCTTGTTTGGTTTGGTTTTTTTTCAATAGGACTATACACCTCAAAAATTGTATTCAGGAAAGACAGGGTTTGATGCCATTTTTACATTAGAACCCAAATTTTCAATATTTTGTACCTACTAGTCCATTAAGTGTTCATATAACAGAAGGACAATAATAGTAGCCTTCTGGAAGAGTAATTCAATAAATTCTTGCAAAATTAAACAGCAGCTTATAAAAACAAAAAATTAGAGTAATCATCACAGCAGAGCAGATGCAACAACTATGTATTTGTTTAGTCCATCTAGACATGGAAAAGGATTAAAACATGTAGACAGCAACACTAGTCACCACCATTTATTCCTTAAGCTATAAACCTAAGCATGCTTCTGTGCAAAAATTAATTACAACATGGGGGAAATCAGATCAGCCACTAATCAAGCAATGTGAGCAGGAAAATACAGCTATGTTCTACAGTCCAGATTGAGTCTCAGGATCAAATAGCACTAAGTGCAGATGAACCAAGGGGGAATTATTATTCACTTTTCGTCACTGAAATCATGCTGCCCCAGAAAACTCTGACTTCTGTGTGTGGGCTGGTTACACACTCCTGGTAAATGTAACAAGGAACTGCAGCACAGTGGTTGGAAGCACAGAACACCTCAAAGGAGGAAGAAAGTATAAGGGGGGAACAGGACAAAGAGAAAAGTGTCCTACAGTTGAAGAAGAATGAAACGGCCAGGCAAAAAGGACACCTGCAAAACAAACAAGGGTCCACCCGAGGCTGTGTGCACTCACTTGCTTGCACAGCCTCACCAGCACAGCCTGCTGGAAAACACCTTCCCCACGATAAAATATCAGTGCTAAAGGTCAAAGGCTTTACCAGAAAATATAAATTCAGTGATAAAGCAACTTCTCTAGATCCATTTCACAACTATTTATTTCAAGCCTAACGTTGCAAGTGGCAGGACAGTGTAGCTGACTCAGAGATACAGAATTATTCAGTGCAATTTGCAGTTTCCTGAAAGGGGCTTATTTATACCTGTGTATTTTTACCAAACCCAAGAACTGCAGGTATCATTAAGCTCCACTAAAAGCTGCTCCCCCTCCAGTTAAATCACAGCCACGTCCTACAACTCATGCAGTCTGTCCTACCTCTAGGTCCACTAGTGATTGATTTCTAAATGGTGTCATAACTTCAGGATGACACAGAACTCAGGTATTACCAACAAATAAATGACAAAAGCCAACTGCTCTTTTTTCCAAGATGTGACATTAATTTACCAGCACTAAGCTGTGAGCTGTTTCATACTCCAGCTGGAACACTCCTGGTTGGGTGTTTGTAGAAGGCATTTACTGAGGAAACACTGCATGTGAAGCTTTACACACTACATTGGACTAATTTAACCATAGGTAAGCACTTTGCTAAAGTTCCTGACTTCTCTATTAATCGGTTATTTGTTTTTTAAAAATATACACCTGAATTTTACTCTCCTTCCCAACTCCCATAAAGAGGAGTGGACTCAAACTGGCTGTAAAATGTTGCTAAGTTTGCCAGGCAGCAAGTATCCAAGTAGCTTAATCATTAAACCTGCTGCTCATTTGCAATAATCACATGCATGCTTTCAAGTATTTCAATCACGACCAGAAGCTATAATATTTCACATACCATAGGAAAGCAAGATGGAAAATTACCTGCTGTACCCTGTCTATATTTATGCACCTGAACATGCATAGCATTGGGCATATCAATGGCAATTTGGTACTTGGATGTCATTTCTGCCTGCTCAGTGCACTCGGTAAAGCTTGCTTACAAACACGGTAATGTAGGATACCAGTCAAGGCTAAAATCAATTTTGCCATGGCTTTAAGGAAGGAGTTATTTTTGTATTCCAAACCCACTAGATCCATGTTTGTAGATCCAAAGCATTTCACAGAAAACCAGACAAGTGTACCTGCACATCAGCAGCTCCACAGCGCAGGAACTGTGAGGAGCAAAGGGCAGGGGCTTGTCATTGACCCTTCCCAAGAGCCAAATGATGCACAGGGACTGTGTAGAGTGTGTTGATTTACCCAGCCAGTATTTTAAATGCCCATATTTCCTGATATCCACATCCATTTTAGGAAGGGGGAGTACTGGTAGCTCATGGATTTCATGCAGAACTGCAAATCCCTCTGTTTGGGTGTAGAAAACTGTCTTTGCTAAAGTAACTAACTTAACTTTCACATTTAATTTCACTGTTCCTTCAACATTCAGTATACTGTCAGAATGAGAGAAAACGGCATTCTAAGTGCAATTGCTACCTTGGACAATTATTTCAAATGCTGCTTTTGTTGAGCATCCTAATAATTGTCCTACCTCAAAGACTGCCACCTTTAATTCTCTCTGAAAACAGCTTCTCCTTCACGCTTTTAGAATTACTTATTTTTTAAGTAATTAACATTTTCCCTCTGGCTAGTTCTGATGGTGGACATCAGCAATTTGAGGCTGTCCCTACAACTCACTTGCTTTGTTCTTTGCATTACCTGAGGCTGACATTTAGGTTTAGTTTGCAGGAGGTTTAAATTCACCACCTACCCCAAAATCCAAATCAGTGATTTTAGTAACACCTGAAACTTGGAAGGAACTTGGGGAGGGACAGGAAGGCAGCTCCCACACTTGAAGGGACAGGAGAGAATGCTTTAAGCAGTTTCTCCAGCATTCCTCCTTTCTGAGCAGTGACATTTAGTTTTGCTTACTCTATGCTGGGTATTTCTCCTGGGCCTTTCTGTAGGAATAGTCACTGCTCCAGTGAGAATAAGTGCACAACTGAGTGTTATTAATACACTGATTTTTAAACATCTAAAGCATGTATTGATCCACTGTCCACCTTGAGGAAAAACAGCCTGTGGACCAGAAATAACAATTAATTACCAAGACTTTTTTTTAGTGAATCCTGCATACAAACAAAACCTGAAACATTTGATTAAATTAATTTTACTGTAACCCTTCAAAGATTAACTAAAACCCTCTTGAAAACATTTGAAAAGATAGGGATAACTCTGCTCTCTTTTAGAGTACCATAGAATCACAATAAAAGTTGCCAGAGGCAGTAAGAAAACTGTAACAAAAACCACCAAAGACAAAACTTCACAAATCTCAAATCCAAGACACTGAGGGAAATGGTTTATCCAGCTCTGCTACTGAAGGCTCATTTGCAAAAATTGTGACCACAAAATGCATTACAAATTGTTTTTCTACCTCATTACTGCCGATTGCTAGGTAACATAATATTATTGGTACTTTTTCTCAAGGTGCATAAATCACTGTAAAATTGCTTTATCTTACTTTCCAGAAATTTGGAAGGCCAGTCTTCAGATGTTTTAACAGCAATCTTTCCATTACAGGGCTACACATTTCATTTTAATATAAGCAACATACTCATCAGAATATTTTTACCTCCTGACAGAAAATCAGATGAACTCTGCAAAGACAAAAATGATTCTCCAACGTCTATACCTGAAGTATATTGACAATTTACAAGCGTGACGAGTTTGTACCATATCCCTTCCTGAGAGCATCTAAAACACACAGTGAATCCAAAAAGAAGCAAAACAAAACTCTAAATCTCAGCTGTTTCTAAAACAGCTGAGTCAACTTGCATAGAAGCTACTTCTTTATGCAGAAATACAAATTTTTTTTAGAAACCAGCAATGGTATCAACATTACCAACACAGAGCACATGGTTTGGTGTGATGTGCATGAATCTACAGCCTAAACTACCACTACAGCTTGAGCATCTGGCTGAAATATTTCTCTCCACTAAACATTACTGTCTACAAAGAGATAAAAATTAGACTGCTTTCTTGAAGTTCTCAAGGAATCTTACTTCAAAAAGATAAGCAATTGAAGTTATTTTATCAGCAGCAGCTCCATCACAAGCAGCCATTCTCCTGAGCAGGGGATATTTATCAAGAAAGCAAAGTGCACAACCAGAGCAAGGAGCAGTTCAGCCACACAGCTTAAGGATGAGAGATCCATGGTACCAAAACCCACCAGCCCAGTGAGCTTCAGCCACACAGCTTAAGGATGAGAGACCCAGTGCTTTGGTCTTAAGGATGAGAGACCCAGCCCAGTGAGTGTCTGTATGAGGCACACTGTCAGTGCTGATACTCCAAAACAATCTGAACAGGGCTGCTTTTCACTGTTCTTTCCTTACCACAGTCACACCTGGAAGTGAAGGCAGGTTTTACACATTATAAGTACCCCCTTGCCTACCCAAAGCACTATCTCCTTGTAATAAACCAAAACATGCAAAACTGCTCTCAATATAGGACTACAAAGGAGAAAAAATATCAGTACACACCCCTGAAAGCTCTCTCTGACCTCCTAAGAGGTGGGGTGGCAAGCAGACTTTTTTTGCAAGCTTGTATTGGAATGGGGCAGAGACAATACCTAACCAAATGCCATGAAGGATCTTTTCAGACAAAAAAACCAAACTTTGTCAATAACAGACAGAGAAGTTCAGACAGACCTTTCAAACAAGTAATAGGAATTTTACAATAAATACCGCCACACACACACACTTCCAGATTAGGGCATTTACTGAGAACTTAACAGAAAAATTTAGTTCAAATAAGTTTCAAAGACAACAAACCATAACCCCTAGCACTGGACAAACCCCCACAGTACTAAGACATGGCTCAATTCAAGTGATTTTGAGTGAAAAGCTGCTCTGAATGAGGCACATAAATGGCTTGACCTCAATTTTCCATTTCACAAGGCAGGTTATTTT
The DNA here is from genome assembly GCF_000277835.1 of Geospiza fortis. Classification (NCBI taxonomy): domain Eukaryota; kingdom Metazoa; phylum Chordata; class Aves; order Passeriformes; family Thraupidae; genus Geospiza; species Geospiza fortis. Next base: position 22,566 of record NW_005054501.1, on the reverse strand, counting down.
TCAGAACATCAAATAACCAACCAAAACATGGGTCAGTTGTTTGAACAGACTATGTTTAGTGAATGAAATCTAACAGCTCAATTACAACTTAGCAAACTGAAGCCATTTAATTCCAAAATCCTAAATCATGCTGGACATCTATGAATTGCAAAACTGCACAAGGTCAGGAACTCTCTTCTGATCCTTGGCCACTTGGAAGAAGGGAATTGCAGAAAACACCTACTAAAAAGCACAAAATTTGAGCAGTGTTTTCTTCTGCAAGCATACCATTATCTCCTGTCTCACTGATGGCAATAAGTTTACTTTGGTCAACATGTTTTCTGAAACACTTAGGAACTTAAGAAAAAAACTTATTCCATGCCCTGAAGTAATGAATTATAATTCATTACTGCCACAAGCCTGCCTTAATTCCAATATAATCATTTAAAAGGTGGGCAACTTACACAGAGAGTGGATTTTAGAAGAGTGGAAGAACTGAAATCAGAAAAATTACTTTAAGTGCTGCCTAATCTACCCCTGGAGCTAGAGAAAAGCAGACTCTATTTGAGCCTGAATGTGTCACTCATGGGTTAAGCCAGTCCACACAAATTTGAGATTTGAATTTGGGAGTCACAAACAGGATTCAAGGGTGTGTAGCTACAAGTGGTCTCGGAGCCCACAGAACAGAACAGAGCCATTACCTTCTACACCATTAAATGCTGCATACCCACAACATAGCAAGAGCATGTGGACAAGACAGCAAAAGGCAGGAATTCACATTTTCCATTGGCAGTACATTACTCTTTACCTACATAGCTCTAAATAAGCAAAAAAAATTCATTTTTACTTATTGAAGGTGCTTCCACTACAAGAAACCAGAACTACCTGTGATTTGGCTTTCTTTAAAAGACATTCAGGAGCCAAAAAGACCCAAAAAACCTCGACTTTATGACAACTTTCTAAGTTTTACTTTATCCTATACTTGCCTGGTAATTAAACCTGTAATAGATTTTAAATTTATTTCCACTCTTTTAGAACTATAAATGCTTACACCAGCCAGGTTATTGTCACATTTCTATTCATAGCATTCTGAATGATAGTGACCACTTTCTTTCTACATTTATTATAAGACTTTAATGGACAGAAGCAGTGGTGATGCATAATTTTCACTTTGTTAATTTAGCCAAGAGTGTCTTATGGATTTAATTAAACTTCTACTTAAAAAAGCTCTAAGCTTTCAACATATTAGAAATAAGGAAATACCATGTTTTAGTTGTTTAATGGTGCAACCACCTCAACCCAAAAGTATCTTTACCCACAATCTGCTTGGTCATTCCATTACAACTATTAAGTACAGCTATTAAGTACAACTAAGTAATCTGTTCCCATAAAGCACAAAGCTTAACAAGTGTTTGTTTTTTCTGCCAGACACACAGAAAAAGTGTACATTGTCACTACATCTTATGGGCAGAATTTGGTTGGCCATGGAAAATAAGAGGAAGCCTATCCCTGATGGAATATGATAGCAAGAGTTGCACTCAGACTGGAAGCAAAACTCTTCCATAGGAAGAGGAAATTGGAGACAATACTGAGGAGTCACTGAAATGAAAGGCAAACAGGGGTTGAAAGGAAAAAGTATAGGCCACCACGTCTGAGCAACTGTTCCTTGCCACTAGTTTTTATATTGAGTTACTTATTTGACAGCTCAAAGACCAACAAACAAACACAAAAATATCCTAGTTGATGATGGGTACACAACAGTGATTACATAATCCATGCAGCCAAGATTTCAAACACAGAAAAATAGCACATAACCATCAAGTGTAACAACCTTATAACTGAAAGGAACTACTTTGCCTTCCTACCTTGCATTATTTCAGAGTTAGAGAAATGAGAAAAAGCAACAAGAAAAGCAAAACACAAGTTGCCGAGAGTAGGTGCTGGAGCTTGCTTTCTCCTGCAAGAAGTCTGAGTGGTTCAAGACCCTCCAGACTGTTTCAGAGCTTTAGATCTCTGCCATTTGTTTGAGACTCCCTGGCTTTTCTCAGCTGTCTGTTCCATTAGCTGTGACACAGTTTATCCTGGGAAGATTTTCACCTCACAAGGATTTTCCTTTTAAAGAAGTTCACATAAATCTGCTTAGAAGCTGAAGTGCCTGTAGTTAGTGGCTACACTGGCGATCCAGAGGAAAGCTGGACACAATTGAGACACATTGTCCAGTTTTAATGTCTTATTCTGTTTCCATGCAAAAATTAAGGAGGCTGGCAAAAAATCAATAAAAATAAAAGTATCCAAGCAAGGATAGCCCAAACAAGAGATTACACTCCAGCTTTTAGGTCAGGTAACTTAAGCCATTCTCCTCTGAGGTTATGTAAGATACAGCAAATTCTAATAATTATGGGGGAAGAGGAAGAAGCAGGGATAACATTATGGAATCCCCACAATGACAGATCACAGAGTCCACACCCCATCTCCCAGAGAAACAAGAGATAACAGAGCCATGACCTCCTGCCTCATGATGTTGCACTGAAGCAGCATTTATGAATCAGAGGAGTAAGAACTGCTCTGTTGGTTGAAGATTTCTATTTTCCCCAGTGAGGTGGCAATCAGGCACATTGCAATCCTCCCCAGTAGAAAAGCTGATCTAAGTAGGTAACCCTACATACTTAATACCATGCTGCACATTGGTGACTTGAATAAAGCATCTTTTCACTACTCAGTCTACCAGCTCTGCAGACAGCAACTCTCAGGTTTCTGGTGAAAACATAATCAAGGATAGCTCAGCCATACGACATTTTAAATCAACCCAGCCTGTGTAATGCATAAGCAATAGAGGTCCCAGCCCATTGCTCCCAGTAAATTCTATCTTGCGAGATATTCATAAAAGCTTAGTCAAGGATTTGAAGATAAGTTACTTCAAGTAAAAAGAAAACACAAATTTATCTTTGAACAAGTCAAACAGGAAATATAGGATGTATTCATTAGTGATTACTTATCTAGTGTTTCTACAATGACTTCAACACATTTTTACTTTCCTCATCTAGAGAAAACAGCCAGTTTATTCTCTCTGAGTTCACCAGAGCTATTACAAATTTCACCGACTGTCTGAGCTCTCTTCATTATTATTCAAGTCTTGTTTCATGCATCACATGGTGATTTTTTTGCTTAACATTTGCTGTTAAGAACAACCTACAAAAAGCAGAGAAGTCTAAAGGTGAGTTTAAAAGTTCAAGCTTTAACTTAAACTTATTCACACATCAAACTTAAATCTCCAAGAAAAAGAAAAGAGCATTTTTCCCTGGGCCTTTCATTCTTGATGACAGCAAGGGAACTATGAAGGACAAAGTAAAAAGAAAGCAAATAGGATTGCTACTGTTGACTGAATGGAAACTGGCATCTTGATTTCAGTGGCAGCAACCCATCTTTTCAGTTTCACTCCTTTCAGTGAAACATGATGAAAGGTTGCTGTAAACAAGGATAGTTGAGCATCTACTCAAGTAGAATCACTTCCAGTGGCTTCTTCCCTCCTCATGTTTCAAATACAATGCTATTTCTGAAGGAATGGCTTGCTGCCCAGCCAACTGATGAAGCACATTAACTAAGCAAGACCATGGTATCCAAACAGAAAGGAAAATTAACACTAGCCACTCAAAATCCAGCTGGATATATTATTTTTTTTCCACTAGACTCTAATGAAGATCATTTTTCTGCAAATTTCTTTGCCAAAAATCACAATTCCACTTTCAAGTGCCTCCAACTGTTAGTCAACAATATCTCTGTGATGTCCTCAATACACAAAGCTCCTCACCCCTGCACATGACTGTTGAGAGTACACAGCAATCATCTCTACTCAATGGAAGATACTTTAGTTCCAATTTATGAGAACTGGAATGATTGTATTTCCCAAACTTAGAGATTATATAAACACACCCATATAGCAAACTGCTTGAAACTGCCTAGACTTTCTTCAAGTACCTTTCATTGGATAAACCCCAATTTACACTGAATGATTGCTTTTATCCTATGAAAGTGCAATATATTCAATTACTACATAAGAAACAAAAAGGTAAAATTCATTATTCATGTGTTTTTCTCCAAAATGGTGCTTATGTTCCAGAGACAAACCAAATACTATCAGTGTTCAGGGTTCGCCATCATCTCCCACCTTCCACTTAACTACACATTCTATAGTTCTATATCTGTGTACATTCTGTACATATATTTCCATTCAATCCAAGACTGAGAACACATTCAGAGCAGTCCAGCCATTATAGAGAAAATCTTTCCAACCAGATTGATTCCTGTACATAAACCAGTTTTTAAAAAAAAATTCAAAACTGTGCTGAAAATCAATATGTTTTGCCATTGGTGCTATTCTGTCCTATTCCTCTAAAAAACCCAAACCAGAATGTTTCAATAGATAATGTAATTAAGGCCAATTAGACAAATTTACTGAAGAAAGTACAAAGTTAACACTGCAGAATAATACTCAGAATAACTGAATAATAATTGACTAAATTAATGACTTCGGTAAATTCCAAATACAATCACGAGATACCAAAAATATCTGCAAGAGCTCACAAATTTGAGGGTTTTTCACAGTTGCCAGAAATGTGTAGTAATTCTTTTACAGCTCTTGGTAGTCCTTGTGTCATTTAACAAGAAACAAATGAGCAATTCAGCAAATTTGAGGGAAAATGTAATCATTGACACACAGAGCAAAAAGGTAATTTTCCCAAAATTGGATACAATATAAACCTCTCGCATGGAGGCAGCAAATAACAGCAACCTCAGTTGGACACGGTCCTGGTTGGGAAGGAAAAGTTACTAGCAAAGAGGATAAAAATCAAGAGTGATCTTTTTCCCACCTCTCCAAAGCTCCTCTGCTCTTGGATGAAAATTTGCGTTAAAAATAAAGTTCTTAAACGTTAGTTGAGATCCCCATCCTCAAGTGACAAGCCTTGAATGAAAATGTCAAAATTACGCTGAGAAAATGCCTGCAGAGTGCCCGAGAGCCACATCTACTTTGTTAGTGTTTCATTTTTCCTCAGTAACTTGGCCATGAGGGTGCCCAGCACAAATGTTGTTTCCCAATCACATGGTAGAGATGCCCTAGGAAGATTCTGACAGTACAAGCACAACACTTTTATAATTCAAGCTCAGCCTAGATCGCACAGCTGGCAACTTTGGGCTATTGCCTTGTATTAAACAGCGAATGAGAGAAGTGAGACAAAAAGAAAACAGAATCATTTATGTCTTGTCCTCTTCTAGTTAGCTCTTGTTACTCCTAAATCTTAATTCTGGAGCACTTAAAATGAACTGCAAGAGCTTCTAATTTAAACTGCATCATAGAGAAGCCATGGAATCTACCTCGTCTCTCTCCTTATTGCAGTTCCCTGCTTTAAAATGAATATATCAACAAATCCCAAGTGAGGGTCTCCCATTTTCCCATAGGGAGGTTAGCCTGTGTTTTACTTCATTTTTCATTAGTGCACAGACTCTTTTGTGCCCCTTGAGAGATTTCTACTTTCTTTGCCCTCTCTCTCCCTTTCTCCCTCAAAGTCATTGAAACATCAGCCAGTCTAGAGTTTGTTACATATACAACTAAAGAAAATAAATCTGAATTTTCTGTGATTTTGACAAGACAGCTTTTTTTTCTTAAAAAAAAAAAAGGCAACCAACAGCCCATGAGTTGTTAAGATGCTCAATTTTCCTCAATAAGCAATTTTCTTCTTCTCCAAAATGCTCACCACAGTCACTCATGTACATCAAGACAGCAATAGAGAGCACAGGATATCCTCAGTCCCAGTGGTTAATATTCTGAAGTGCCTCTTCATACCATAATGCATTTTTGAAGCTAATGATTGCATAGGTCATAAAATACAGAACCTACTCAACTTGGAGGTCAAGAGATGCTTTTGTAGCCACATTTTTGCCATATCACATGGTACACATCCATTTTGTTCATCCTGCCATGCAGTGACAGCCACCCCTCTGAATCTGCCATCACCAGAAAATGTGAAGATCAAAGAGATGAGCCACACTGCTGTAAAATGACCTTCAATTTACTATTAAATGCATAAAGAGCAGGGTGCATAGGCAGGCATATTTTTCAGGAGGAAGAAAAGTTGCTTCATCCCCCAGATGAAGGTTATATTAAGAAATCCTATATTCACTGGATTACCAAAAATTAACATTTTCAGACAGAGTATCATAAAATTAGGCTATTTGAGTGATCAAACTCTACTAGGTTCAATATTTGTAACTTTTTAGAGATCCCCCTCCTCACACAAATGCCAGCTGCTTTCTCACCCAATCTGACAGGGACTCCAAACAAAACCTTACCCTCCCCTCCAAGAATTTTACTGGAAGCAACAAATTCAATACTGAAAAACTAAGCTGTTTGCTGCATGTTTCTGTCTTAGCTTTATGAGAAATTATTAACCAGCTGGAAGAGCTGAAGAGGAATAATTTGCTTCCCCTTAAATTACTGCTATTAAAAGGTGGCACACAGCAGATCAGGACACACCAAAGAGATTTTGTATGAGATTATCAGCCCACTGCTAGGACCATACAAGGCTGTTTACCTAGGTACCATGCCAGGGAGTTTGCATTTTCTCTTTCAAGCAGCGCAAATAGGCAGCACCGTGAGCAACATCGAGGCCAATGCCTGGAGTGATGTCCCAGTGCCTCAAGACAAAGCTTCATCCCAGTGCTGCCTTTCCCAGAGCACCAGAAACAGCTCAGTGGGGTTAGCAGAGACACAGCAGAGCTGTGGGAGGGCTGCTGCCAGACTTCTGCATGCATTCCATTACACACACAAGGCTGACATCTTCTGGCAAGATGCAGTTTGACTCCCTGCATACTCCTGATTTGGTTTGGAGCTGGAAGGAAGCCACTTCCAAGGCAGCAGAGTGTGCCAGTATTCCAGGAGACACTGACTACTGTAGGTGCCTAGCAGAGACCCAGAAGCAACAGCTGCTGGAATAGGATGAACAAAGAGTTTACAGCAGTTTAAATTTCAAGCCATCAACAGCACTAGGTGAGGTCAATCCCCTTCTGAATATCTGGTTCTCCCCCTCTGCTCACTTTAGTTTACAAGAGCACTGAAATATGGGCTCTGGAGATGGATTTCATTAAGCAGAACTAGGGAATAGCTTACTGGCACAAACACCAGCTTTATTCCCTCCCAAAGGTCTACCAGGTATTGGAAGTTTTGCCTGACTTGCATACTGCAGGTTTGGGATCTCTGAGAAATGCATTCATTTGCTTGATAAACTATGAACAAGAAATCCATATAGAAATATAAGCAGATTCTCTGTACTTGGCAGCCACAGAATCACAGAAATTCTGCAGATTACCCAGTGCAGGTATCTGCTCAGACTTGAGCAACTGAAGCAGACAATAGTTACACACATAAGAGCAGAACATTTCCCTAAAAATCAGTGCAATATCCTAATCCTTCTAAGGCTAGGGAATATTTCTTAGCTGGTATGTACAAGTTTCTTCTTTCCAAATAACTATTTTGTGTTTCAAGTTTAGACCTTGGAAGTTTCAATTGATACATTTTCTGTTTCAAGTTATGCACTGCCAACAGCATCAACAAAAAAGATGACAATGGCTTCACTCTGGTTGCTGACACTCACAGGGCAATGAAATTATTTGACTAAAATGGGGTTTATAGGGAAAAAAATCTCAGAATAAAATGTGACAGAAGAGAAATCTTAGCCAAAAGGCTGCTCACCTTGAACAGGCATGTCCAAAGAGCTAATCAAAATCAAAACCTCCATGCACAATAGCAGGTCTCCTATGGAGGCATGTACGTAGAATGAGTGCTGTCACTAGGATTCAAAACATGCTGAAATAGGGGAATTACAGCCTTTCCACTGTAATTTATGAGTCCTACTCAATAACCAGCTGGTCTAGAGACCAGGTAAAGTGTGGGGAGAAGAAAGTTTCCCATTGGATCAAGGTACAAGTTGCCTATGCCAAGTCATGCATCAGTACTCCCTCAATATTTATTTTTATCATAAGTATCCCATTCTCCTTTTTTACCATGCTATCAAGATAGACAGTAAATTATCCCAGAAAGCTGAGAAGGTAAAAGCTTTTCCTTCCTGTGCTCTGAAATCCTACCTCTCACAGAGGCATCAGCACAATTTTTATGGTAGTCAAGTAGTATAAAAAGCTGTCCCAAATTCTTCTGTTATTGTCTAATTGAGCACAGCAGCATAATCTCACAAGGCCAGCTTTAGAAAGTGATAAACTCTCTCTAAAAACTATGCAATTTAAACTATAGTCTTAATGAAGGATAGTTGTCTATCCACTAGCTTTTTCCATGCTAAAATTCAATTTACATTCAAAACACCATTGTACCATTTCAAAACTAGAAATGTAGCAGAACAAGCACTTTGCATCAGCTCATGGATGAACAACAGTTCAGTAAAAAAAGGAACACATTTCCACCAACACTTATAACTAATGTCAAATTCTGAAACAGTGACAGTAGTGCAAGTACGCAAAGCATCCCAAAGAACGAGAAATCTATAAAAACTAAGTTTTTAAAAACACCCCCTTAACTTCTCTGCATAACAAATTCAAACAGCAAACCCAATCCAGTTATAGCCACAGACACATAAGACCCAGAGAAACATGAAAAAGTTCATAAGAGCAAAGTCATGTCTTCCAAGAACATGAGCAGTATGATAAGTTAAAAGGTAAAAGCATTTATAAAATCACTGTTTTTGAATCCTGCAGTGGTCTTGCCAGAAGCATATTTATAGCAGCTGCATTAAAGACTGGAACAGAGGCAGCACATCAGGCACAAGGTAAACAGAATAAAAGTCTCAACAAGCCAAAAAGCAACTTGTTACACCCTCTAATTCAATTCCTGCTAGTGGCAACTGATCCAGTGTTCCAATTTACCATCCCTTGGAAAGCAATACTAAAATACCTTCCAGTATTCCCCATGTCCATCACTGTTTACTTGAAATTGAGTTGCCACTATGCTGAAGAGATTACATTATATTTTAATGTCCTTTAGAAAACCTCCTGTAATCAGGAGCACAAGAGAGTAGTTCTTGCCAGTCTAAACCATTCCTTTCCTTAATTTCTGAATTTTACTTTGATTTAATTACTCTTGATGTCCTACATCATTACTGCCCAATTCTTCAGAGAGCTTTAGCCACAAAACAAGTGAGAACTTATATTTGATTCATCAAAAAATAAAATCAACCAACACTCTCCTGGTACTGTTTGCTGGTTTTGGGTTGGGGTGGGGTTTTCCACTGAATTTTAATTACTGAGGAGCCCTAGAAGCATTTATTATTGCATATCACCCCCTCAAAGAGTTCATGCACAAGTCACAGTGGAGGCTGTCATTTTTAGGCACTTAGAAAATTGGAAGTGATTATTGATTAGGCAAAAGCCATGTCTTCCAGGGCTCTAAATAGGACTACAGAGAAGAAAAATTAATCTTTCCACAGTGGCATTCTCTGCAAGCAGCACAAGCATTTAATAGCAGTGCTTGTAAAAACAGAGCATTTCAGGACTGCTTGGGAAAGGTTTTTCAGGAGATTGGTAATTGGATGCAAAGCATTTGATCATGAGTGATTCAAACAATCCAGCACAGTACTGACCTTTGGTGGTTACTGTTCAAAAGCCTAAGAAAATACAGCAATGATCTCATTCCAGTCTTGAGTGAGAGGGTATCAATTGCACAAAAGCACAGACACAGCTGGAGTTAATTGTCACTCCTGCTGTCAGTCACCAAGGAGATCATGGATTCTACCAGCCTTCAGTCCACTCAGACATTGTCTAGGCTCGTTAAAAAAGCACATTTCTCTACTTTAAAACTACAACCTATGAACCCTTCCTCAGACACAAAGACAGCAAGGCAGAGATACTGCAGTATTTCTTCTGAAGTTAAGCAGAGTCTGCTCACATGAACACCCTAATTTGACTCCCAGTTCTATAAGCTCTATTATGGAATCGCTTTCTGTTTCACTTGTTTAAGAGGACCAGGCAAGCTGAAGGGAATTATTTGTCAAACATGCCACTCACTTGTGCTTCCAGTCACAGAGGAAGTCTGAAAAATCAGGAAGAACTCCAGTACATAACCCTTTAGTACACCAAAATTATCAGTACAACACTAATCCATCATTTTGGAATACAGGGATTTGCTACCCCATGCCTAGTCCTATTCAAAACAGAAGAGCAACATCATGGCCCTCTGTTGCAGGGGATAGACGTGCTCAGGAACACTTTTGTCCTTTGCTTTTCAGTTCTCTGATATTTAACATATCGTGATTTCTTCCTGGACCTAGGATGGAGATGCAGAGTTCTCCAAAAAGAGAGAAAACCAGGGTCTGGAAATGCAAAGATACCAATCTTCAGTAATTAGAAGGGAGAATAGGCTGCCCAAAAGATTTAATACCCATGTAGAACTTCACACTTCTTACAATATGTTGGTTCAAGGTAGATATTCAAGAAATCTTGTTTTAAAACTGCTCCTTGAGCACTAGGCCCATCACCAAAAACAGAACCCTCATTCACCAGGTAAAATGCACTCTGAATAAATGCACCCTTTGCTATCACACCTAAAGAGAAATCCCACACAAACTTGCTGTGGCTTTTTACACATATTTAAAACATTAAACTCATGCCAAATACAATTTGTATGGATTTCTTAAGTCTAACATTATCGTTGATATAGTGTGGACAAACTTATAATCAATTAAGACTTCTCACAGAAATTGACTCCTAAATGCAAGGTTTATTGAGGTCACAAGCAACAAAAAACTAAAGTTTTACAAAGCTTCTGGATTTTAAGGCTACCCAATCACAGACAACAGAACCAATTCTGTCTTACCATAAAGAATTAAGCACAGTTTATCTACCAGTCAGAATTAGAATTAATTTAGTGATTATAAATTATGAATCAATATTTCTCTAATTAGTCAGGGGTCTTTTGTTCTTGACTGTGGCTTAATCAAGAGAAGCTGAACACTTCCTAATGCTCTGCTTCTTCAGCCCTAACTTCATAACCACCTGTACTCATTTATCCTTAAACCAGATACACAGCCTAAGAAAAGTCTGGCTGACTACTAGTTTAGGTTAAGTCATTAGTACCACCTGTATAAATAGCTTGTGTATATGCTTTTAAAGATCAGAAGAGAATATCACTCAGCTTCAAAGATACAGCACACAAAGATTTGCATTTCTGGATTCTGTCTACAAGCTAATTATTTGTTTGGTGCTCCAAGCAATTAGTTCTTGTTACTGGAAATGCTATGCTACACAAGGGAATTCTTCATCCTAACAATGTCACTCTTTTGATGGGAGACTTCTATTTATAGGGTTTAGTTTGCATTTTTTTTTTTTTTTTAAGTACATGGAGTGTGCTTGTTTGGACAGGTTTTGTTACTTTTGGGTACTTCAGAGCAATTTTAAAACTTTCCCATCCAAAGAGGTACCATACAACAAAATGGGATTTGCAAGGTTAAAGATCATCTGTTCTATTTATTTCTGAAACTATTGCAGTAGTGCTTTCAGCTGAAAGAGCTATTCCAACTTGAATATTTCCTTAGTGCTGATAGTGTTCTCATGGCTGTTAAAACAAAATTTTTCAGGCATCCAAACACAATTCTGTTAACATATGAGTTAAAACCCTCTACAGGGAATCAAATGAAAAATTTTCACTCAGCCTAGGAGACTTCTCAAGCATATCATGCATAAAACACTCTTTAAAGTCCATTTCTATATTCATATGTAATTCACACCTGCATCAACTCAGTTATCTTTCTTTCAAGTATAGACAGCATAAAAAACTGTGGAATTGTGTACATTTACACAAAAATTCTGAACAAGATACTAATTCCATTTACTGTCAGGAACCCAAGACATCCATATCACCTGTATAATACATATGCACATGACAATTTATATTTAGGCATGTACACATAGAAGCAGCCTGGAAAAAAACGAGGAGGAGGGAAGGGCAGAATAAAGAGGTACATAATCTTTGTATTATTTCTGAGAAAGTGATGGGAAATGCTTGGCCCATGTAGCTTCTTTGCAAAAATGGATTCAAAATTTTCTGTAGTTGCTCTCTAAAGCACATGTTTGTAAAGCACAGAGCACCTCCATGGGACACTCACTACCTGCTCCAGCTTAGTTTTTGTCTCATTGACTGAAGTTGTAGAGCAATGCAATTGAAAAATCATTAACACCATAACAGCCACATGACTGATGGAACTACAGCCAGCTCCTGTCGTTTTGTGGAACTGTATATTGTGAACTACTTGCTACATTTCAGTTTTATTTTCTCTGCACTTCACAGTACATAACACAGCTGACTTGCTCTCAGTTATCAGTGTCATCTTTGCCCTTCTTCCAAAACATAATGGGATCACGACTCCTGCCCCACCTGAACCTGCCTAAAACAATGCCACTCCTCAGCAACTTGCTTTAAATTGCTTGCAGATTTATCTCTATTTATCCTGCCTCTAGTCTGAATAAAAGCAAATGCATAGTATTACATCTTTCTAATGATACAAGCATTAAAATCATATAAACCTCAGGAGAAGCAATTGACTATTGCAGCATCTTCCACCTTGTCCATCTCCCCACGTTCTTCTTAGCAGAAACTCCATTATAAGCTGCACCAAACACCCTCCAGTTAAACAACAGCTAGCCCAAGCTAGAAATTAGAAATAAAATATAAGTTTAGGTCCACGTGGCCCAGAACCTGGTCTTCTTGCCAGGGACTTACAGTACTCCATAACTGTTGCCTATTCACAACACCCACCCATCATCATCATCATCCATCTGACCTTTTTCAGCTGTTTTTTGGTGCACAGTCTCCTGTTTAACAACTGGTCACCAGGAATATCTAAAGGAATTCGGGCACACTTCCATCAGCAATGACTTGGAAATAAGAAACCTGGATGATCAATCACAGGCTGCAAAGATAGCATGGATGATCTGGGTCAGCACTGTGTCCTGAAGGCTGTTGCAGGCACAGAAGAGTTCAGCTGCAAGATAATCTCCCTTTCTACATTATCTGCAAATATGTCTTTATCTCAACAGGAGACAACCCACAAAAATCCACACCTCATCTCATTGCTTATTTTCAGTGTTTGTCTAACAGTTCTTTTGGTGACTCTTCCCCAGCATAACACTTCCATAAATACAGGAATGATATTTCAAACCACACCAACTTCAAACCACATTTCCCTATATTCAGTAGGGCAAAAGAAGTTCTGATGAATCTGAAACAAGATCACTGCCTGCAGGAACTGTACTAGGGTACTACTGGTGGCTAAGAGAATCTAAAATCCCTCAGAATAATGTCACTGCCCAAACTCATCTCGTACTTGGATTCCACTCAAGTCTCCCCTGACACGTTACCTGACATGTTCCAAGCACTACAGGATCAGATGCTACTTAGATGTGAACACTCCAGTGTGCCCCTAATTGCTCAGATTGTGACTGAATCTCAATCACAATTGAATCTGAGTGTTTTCAAGCCTCAATTTCCTCACTCATATTTCCATAGAGAAATTTAATTTATGCTGGAATCCACTATATTTCTTCCAAAGGCAGACAGAATACCACTTCCAACCAACTTGGAGCTGCAGTAAAGAAAAACACTGGAAATACTTTAAGCAACTGCAACTTGCATTCAGGACTTTTGTACAAACATTCCTGGATCAGTCAAGGAAGTATATTAATTCAAGACCTCTGGAAACAGGTACCAGTTAAAATGTCTGCCATCTCTCCTTGCAGTCACCAGGTTTATGTTTGGTGACTGCTTGCTTGACTCCAGCACCAGGAAGAGCTGGCATTTTTAATTTACAAGCTGCAGGTAAACTTTGAAGCTTTTACTTGCCATTGGCAGTATTGGCTGTTCAATTTGCTCTCTTCATATCTGCTCCTTTCTTCAACATCTTTCCCCACACAGGAAAAAAACTAAGTACTCTTCAGAGAGGAGAGACTAAATCACAAACACTTCAGGACAGAAAGTTTGAACAACTTAAGCTCTTCTTTGCAATTTCTGTGAATACTATCTCATGCAACTGAGTATATTCATCACCCCACCTTTTCCACAGGCCAAAGGAAAACACTCCATTCATCTCTCCACCCCGGAAAGCACCAGGGAGGGTTCTGGTATCTCTGCCATCATCTTTAGGAGCAACAAACTCTGAAACATTATTTTTAAGGAAACTGACAATTATATACACAGCATAAGCTGTTTGCCTCTACAAGTTATAGCCAAGATTTCCATTCTTTAATGATAAATTCAAAGTGTGCAATACATTTATATAAGAAGGACCTATAACCCAGGAGTGCCAGCTGCAGTCCCACAAAGCCACCAAAAGTTTGTCTCACAAAAGAAAGTAAGCACATTTCAGAGGCATCACCATTTCCTTCTCTCCTGGATACAGATCCCTTCAGGCAGATTTGGCACACACAGATGCATTAAGAGGACAAGATGGAGCAATTCTGTCAGTGCAGCAGGTTACAAAAGCCACCACCAAGAGGCTTTATCCCAAAGGCAATTCTCCTCTGATTCACAAGAGTTCTGTCTGCCACAAAGCCAAGCACAGGTTCCCAAATGGTGCTGGGAAAGCAATCACCACTTTCTCTCAACATTACAGCAATTCCCAGCCCTGATCCCTTTGATATCAGTTCTGTAACATGTACTGCCCTGATTAAATAAATAAAAGCCTTTCAACCACCAGCAATTTCAAGACTTACACGACTCTCCTACTCTTAGCAAAAAAAAAAAAAAAAAAAAAAAACCCAAAAAACCCAAACAAAAAAAAAAAAAAAAAAAAACAAAACACAAACTCAGCACTTAAAACCAAGTTGCATCTCTTTCTTAATGACAGTCCCACTATTCCCTAAATTTTGGGGAAATTCTTCAAAGCAGCAACAGGTTTTTGGCCAGCTGATCAGTAGTTTGCTCTAGTACAAGACAGGGCTAATATTGAACCAGGTACCTTTAAAAATCACCAAAACCAGCAGACTGCAGTTGGCTTCTCCTACAGATACATCTCTGAACAATCTTGGCTCCCAATCCCTGGCTCCCATCTCATGTGCCCTGGGATCCACACATGAGCAACAAATGGACTAAGCAGCATTGCTCAAATCCTGCTGCTCTTGCTTGACTACAATCAGATTTCCCAAGAGAGCTTTACTTTGTGTCAGTTCTGCTCTCCTTCAATCCTGCAGCTCCTCTGCAAGTTTCTGCTCAAGACTCAGCACAGACTGCTCAAAAAAATCAGAAAAGAGGAACTCAGAAGTATTTCAACAATTAAGCTTTCCTCTGGAGTAGATCCCACCATATAAATCATACAATACAGCACATTTCCCTGATTTTGATTTTAAACCTAAAAATTAAAACCACACTAATGAAAGAACCTTATTAGCTTCATAAAGCATTTACCAGGTCAATGAACAAAATTGTTGAGGTTTATCTCAAAGGAAAAAAAGCCAAACAAGTCTAGGTGGGAGATAATAGGCACAGCACCCTGTGTCACATTTTATGTATTGAAGAATAAGTAATGGGGATGTTTGGACAAGTATTCATCAAAAAAAAAAACTACCACAGTGGCCTGTGAGGATAAAGAGCCACATTTTTTAAATGCCAACTGGTCAGTAACTCATTGTGACTTCTAAAAACTGGACTCAAGGACATCAGCAAAAGCAAGATTTGAGAACTGCAGCTATACTATCAAATTTCTAAGATATGAAATATATTTTGATGGCCATACCCAGCAAGACACATTCCTTAGTGCATACATTTGTGACACTCAGGTTTGTTACACTGGGTGATTTAAAGTGACCCTGCAGAAAAACTGTTTTGTAAAGACAGTAGACAAGAAAAACTTACAGGCCACAAACAGTAGAAGGGTGAAAACTGAACAAGCACTTGCTAATAATAACTATTCAGTTTATGCACTTTTGTATGTAGCCAAGGCAAGAGAAGCTGAATGAAAAATTTGAAAGGACAATTGAGCAAGACTTCAAAAAAATATCACTTAAGAGACCAATTTTATATGCACGTGGATTTAGTGCACATGCACTAAAAATTTAGAACTGAAATAATTGAATATTGAAACAAGAGGATAAGAGTCCATACCATTGACACAATATCATTTTTTCCTCTTAATATAATGAGAAAATCTCTTCTATTAAAGCAATTGTTTTCCTTAATACTGCTAAATTGCACTAAATATTAACTTTCCTAAAACTGCACAATGACAAACCCTAATAAAAAACTTGAGACAAGAAAAAACAGTGATTGACACATACATATACACACATATATACATATATATATATAAACACAGTTGAATAGATCTTTATAGAGACTAGCACGTTTCAGAATTGAGTTCATATTGACTACCCATACAGTTTTATTTGAAATCCCAGCTTAAGTCTTTCATACAAGTTCTATTTCTCAGTATTTTTCAATGGGGAACTAAGATTTCAATAAAGCCATTCATTTTTCTGTTTTAGGAAGTCTTTTGCCTGCTGTACATTTTCTCCACAGCTGTAGGCATGCATACACATGCCTAGCGTGTGCATATTTATATTTACACTAGGAGTACTTAAATATCCATCTACAGTTATGTATTTATGTATACAACTAAAACCCCATGTCAGATCTAAATTGATGTATTTTAATGGGGGTTGAACCATCTTCAGTCCATGCTGGGGTTTAATACAATTTAAGACAAACAGGCTGTGAAGTGGCTGACCTTTTTCTCCAGGAGCAAGAATAAAATGTCCCAGACATCCCAAATTGTTGAATGCATTATTTTATCTCTTGTAATAACAAATATCCATGTGCATGAGCAAAGATAACCCAGCTCAGGGCTCGTTCACAGGGTTCAAACCAACCCACCTCACATGGACACCTGACAGACTGGCAGCAAATGCTGTCATCTTACCAACCACTATTGAGAGCGGGCTACTGTCTGTATGAGGCTGCCAGAAAGGCTTAGGCAGTGCTGTTACATGCACATTTCACACTTTGTTTGCTACTGGAAGCAAGAAAAACTATCAGTGCTGGCTCACCATTATAAATAGGAAAAGACCAAGTAGTTTCCGTAAAGCAGCATCCTCACATGACAGCAGGCACCCCCTGAAATCTTAGATACAATCAAGTTCTATGAAATACACTGCTGATATACCTTGCAGATCAGATAAGACACAATTTTACACCAATCTCAATTTTCCATCTTAATGTATTCTCTTTGTTGTGGCAGGCAATTATGCAGAGCAAGACAGCCCTCTAAATTCCTGTCTTGTGAAACAAAGATCACTTTAATTAACATAACCAGTACAACAAAACATTTTCTAAACTTCCACTCGAAGGAAAAGATTCCTTTCACAAAGACAGCAGCTTGAGGGCACTGAGAGGATTTTTTGGACTTGGGGGACCGGGACAGAGCAACATTGCTTGTTAGTTTTCAATTTAGTGCAGCTCCTCGTCTGGTTCACCAGCTATTGAGAACTGACAGAAGTGTCACCTATCTTATCTGAACAGTTTTTATCTTGCCTTCTCTTGAGACAGGCAGCAGGACTTGTTACTGCTAAAGGAAAAAGTACTGCCTGGTATCTCCGAAAACACATTCTCAGAAAGAAAAGAGCAGTTTAATACATCAAACAACAACACATTCTCCCTTCAATAATGTTTATGCATTTTCACCTTTTCAAAGTTTCTGAGTAAAGCTTAGAAATTAAATCCATTAATGCTGCATTCAAATATTTCTCTCTTGTAACCCAAGCCAGAAAATAATAAATACAAATCAGGAAAATAAATAATTTTTTTTAACGCTACAAAAATTCTCAGTTTTCCATACGAGAAGCCACATTCTCAACAAACAGATGACAGAAGAGTCAACATTATTGAAGAGGGTTAAAGTGAGCTGTCAAATTACCTTCTCTCCTCTGAGGATATGCACTACACCCCTAGCAGGTATCCAGTTCTCACATTCAGAGAATGAGAGCCAGGACTAAAATACCTGCTAGGCCTAACAAGGTCCACATCCCATTTTTGTGACAACACCTTGCTCATGCCCATCACATGAGGGGACAGAACACATTCTCCTTGGTTTTAGTCCCTTGGATTCCTTGGACTAAGCAAGAAATTGGCAGCCTCCCAGGCTCCCCATGGGCTATTCCATGGGGTGGAATGACCAGATAACCTTCCATGAGCCAGGCTATGAACAAAAGCACATGGATATCCTAAAGAGAGACACTGCCACCACCAAACCCTCCTTCCCCATGGATAAAGGGGATGGAGAGCAGTGCAGCAGGCGCAGGAAGCTCTGCTAGGTTTCCACCATTGCCAAACATTTTCTCTCCCCCAAACACCAGCTTACTTGCAGGAAGAAATAATAGATTCTATTAGGTGAGCCTGTTTATTGTAAGTAGGAGGGAGATGGGAAAAAATAGCTTGAAACTCTACCAGATTCAAGCTTTTATTAACTATCAGGCATACACTGACAGAAGGAGAGATGAGGTGGCAAGAGGACTTTCAATAGCCCAAGAGCTCTTTCCTTATCTGACCAGCTCAACATATTGCATTAAAATAAGTGATAAAATACAGAGAAATCACATATATCTAGTAACTTTATGAGGAGTATCCAGTTGCAGATTTCTTTTTGCACCTGACTAAATTTAATGCATCCTGGCCATGCACAAAAAAAGCCTTGTGAAATGAGAGCTGCTAACATTTTCTAACAAATGGGATGACATTACAGAACAGGATCCTTTTTGTTACTCGTGAAAAGAACATGCTCCTGGTGCAATTGATTTCACACATAAAAGGCAACAGTTTCAAAGACCAACACTGCTATTTTTGGCCAGTTAGTAGAAAGCCATTTCTAAAGCTGATAGCAGCTCTGACAATTAATTACAAGCTAAAGATCAAGCATGTCAAATCCTTGTGAAATCCCCAGACATGAATCTGAATGACTCCTGAGGGCCTCCACAGAGTTCAGAGCAAGAATTCCCTTTTTTTGCAGATCATCTTTCAGTGCCTCTGAGCTGCACAGATTATCAGCATGAATATTTTATGGAATAAGATCAAGGTAAATAGAGCCAGGAGGTGCACAATTTCCTGAGTTTATGTACAACAGACTTGCCATGGGTAAATAAATGCTCAGTTTATACATTTACAGCCATGTGAGTAGTGGGGAAAGACTCACAAAAAACACTAAAACATATTGCAGGGAAAACTGCAATTCTTCCAGTCCACACCTGCAAAATTCACTTTCCAAAACCATGCTAGGCATTCCATAAAGATTTCTAATTAATTTATGCAGCAGCAGTACAGGTCTACAAATACACTAAGAATGTAAATATATATATATTTTAACAATGCCATAATGCTCTTCATGCTGATCTAGGTCAGGGTGGGAGCTGAAGGACATTTCCTTGTGAGCTCACAGGCCCAAAGAAATAACCCAGTCATGGCAAAGGGGACAGTCTGCACTCTTGTAAGCAGTTTGAGCTAATCAACCTATCTGAACATCCCTTGCAGAATCTGCATAAGAAATCAGTTGAAACAGTTTGTTGCTATGGATTCATTTCCCAAAAAAATTAACTGAAAGAGGCTGGCACTAGTCATTCAAATAATGACTTGGGGTTGTCCACAATCCCATAAAGTGCTGATTCTCCTGGAAAAGCAAAGTGGATTCTGATTTGCCATTTAGCCTTCCTGGAAAGAGACCATGCCAACAACATGAGGTAATGTTGAATTTGCCATGTCCAACCTTCCTAAGGCTGGAGAGAAGGTTTGAAATGTATTTGGACTCTGATTTAATTCAGCAATCAGTGCAGTAAAAATATATTAAAAGAGCTCTTAAGTAGACAAACTGCCACAGCATTTACTTATTTTCTCCTATTTCTCCTCTATGGACTCAGGCACTTAAAAAAAAATACCTTGGCAAACCTTTTACTTCTACGAAGGCATATGGACTTTCTGACACTATGATAATTAAAGTCAACACGGGAAATACAAGCCAAAATGTAAAACCTAGATTCTGAAAGGAATATCAACCAAGTCAAGTCAAACTTTTAAAAATAAAATCCTCAAGAAACGAGTCGCCCACTCCCCAGAAAAATGCAACAGGAGAGGCAACTTATCCACTTTAGTTTGGCATTCTCCTCTGCCTTCTCTGTTTATTTTACATGCAAGCCCTACTATATTAGTTACTGCTAACACAGTGGCATTTTCCAGCCAGCCAGATAAACAAGAATTCAGCTAACGGGCATTCAGTTGCAAAGTATGTTTTCTTTTCTCTGCTTTACAAGCAGCCCACCTTCTGAAAGGATTCACACCCACAGACCAGGCCACACTTAAACATTGCATTTTGAGTCACCTTTGCTATCCTTTAGTACTGGTGGGAGGAGTTACCACACTCACAGCAATTTAATAGCCATGTTTCTACTTGTTAGGAGGAAGGGGAAAAGGCACAAGAGAACTCCCCTATCTCTGACAGCTTTCAGAAGTGGTATGGAAGTTTTGCACAGCAGCAAAGTTTTACAGGAGTTTGTAAACAAAGTTTTTAAAATTCATTAAAATTATTACATTATTTTAAGCAATTACTTAATATTTTAAAGATATTTTTAATATTTTAGACCTTATTTTTAAATATTAATTACCAAATATATTTTTTATATTTTTAACTTATTTAAGCACATTTCTTAAATAACTCTCTACAAACATGGGGTTCAGAGGACTTGTGGTATTTCTAGGTGTTGGGAGACTAATTTGAAAAGAGGCTTTTTCCAATAAGACTGTTTAGTTTTTTGTCAACTAAGTTTCAAAAAGAGAGTCCTTTTTAAATTTTACAGTAAGAAGTCATTTTATGTAAGCTAAAAAGCTGTGAACCATAAAAAAACCTTGGTAATAAATGTGAGTCCATTTAAGTAAACAAAACCTATCATTTCAAGTGAAAAAACAAACAGAATAAACATAGAATAAACACAAACATATCATAAACAGAAACTATCATTACAAGTGAAAATGAGTTCTGGAGCTTTTTCCACCAGGTGCTGTTTTACTTCCCACACCCTCAAAAAACACATCCAGAATTCCTCAGCCAAACACCTTCCCAACAGTAACCCACAGAAAAAAGGAGCCATTAAGAAAGCAAACAGAATTGTGTCACTTATAACAGAAACACAGACAATATCAAAGGCCTTCTCCCGCTTTGAATATTTATGCACAGTTCAGAAGTCTATCACATGTTTTTTTGCTAATGGTTGAGACCTCAAGCAGGAAAAACCCCCACAAATAATCCCCGACCAACAGCATAAATCAGCATATAAGAGCTCAACATTTACTGAGTATCATGGCCATAAAGCTGCCCAACAAACAGAGGGCAAGACAAACTTCACACTTGTACAGCAATCCAAACTGAAAAGCATTAAAATCTAACACATGGAACTACTACTGCAACAACCAAGACAAAAAATCTCTGATATCAATCTTCAGTAGCCAGCTCACACTTTTTTGCTCTGTTTTATGAACCACTTCTTCCTACAGAATCATTTCCAGGCCCTTACTTCAAGTTTACCGTGTTCGACAGATCAGCTACAATACTTTGTTCCATAAAACAACAAAAGCCAAACCAAATTTTACTCACCCACAGCCTGTGAAAGCTCAGGTACCATTACTTCATACTCACTCCATCAGGTTCTCCTACCACCAAGGGTGAAGGTGGCAAAATGAAGGAGCTCTGGAACTTTCTGCTCTTACGAAGGCACTTGGCCCAACTGCAGGTGTTTCCTCTCTCTAATCAAACACCTTGATTGCTTACAGCTGTGCCTCATTTGCTTCACCACCAGGTGTTCCTGAGGACTAACACTAACTAGCCAAATTTTAGCCCCTGTAGGAGCTAAAATTAAATTATATTAAAATATATAATAAATATTTATGTTATTTTTAAGCTTAAATATTTATAATGTAGACAATAAAACTATACATTTTAGACCTCTAGGGGCTAAAATTAAAGGGAGAATGAGTAGAAAGACAAGGCAAGCATGGTCTGGCCAAGAAATAAAAAGAACTCAAGGCCCATCAGGAGTTTGCAAGTTTCCCTCAAATAGTAAAGATCACACAAGCAAAACAGAACTCTCCAGAGCAGCTAACAGAAACACTTTGTGTAGTTACATCTATATGGTCATCATTTAACTAAGTAAGTAACAGGTGTTAAAACCCCTTCTTTATCTTTACAAAGGCTAATCATGGACAGAAAAGAAGAACATATGGAAATTAAATATAGTCTTGCAACATCCAGGTATGTGGGAGACAGACCTTTTGGGGATCCTGACAATTACCAAATTACCTCATCAAGAGTCAGCTGCCAAAAACTGCCCCTCCCAGGGTAATATGGGACAGTTGCAGCTTGTTTGGAGGAATAAATAAAGGTGATAAATGTCAAATAGTAAAGATCACACAAGCAAAATAGAAGTCTCCAAAGCATCTAACAGAAACACTTTGTATAAGTGTATGTAGTGACCATTTAACTAAGCAACAGGTGTTAAAACCCCTTCTTTATC
>NW_005054500.1:1183954-1189970 GCF_000277835.1 Geospiza fortis | reverse complement strand
ACAGTCTGAAATTCCTGGCTTCTTGCTTTGTGTATTTTGTGCATCTAACAGGAGGTAGAGTCCCAAAGGGGCCAGGAAACACCTCCCAGGAAAATGCAGCCCCTCCACTGCCTGAGAGCAACAGAGCACCGAGAGTCACTAAAGCCCACGAGACTGACAGGAGATGAAAAAGTAACCGGATTTCATGACTTACTGTCCAATACTTAATGAAATACTTGAAGACTGTTGCAGCAATATACAAGCAATACAACAAAGAATAGGCTAAGAACAGTAGAAAGAATTTGTAGTTAGAAAATCCAATGCAGTTATTCACCCTGGAGGACAAAAGCAAAGTCGAAATCAGGATTGGTGCAGCACACAGTGGTTGTAACACAAAGAGCACGAACCAGTTTTGGGGGCTTTGGAACCCCTGGGTCACACAACCGAATTTGCCAACGAGCAGCTCCCCTTAGTGGCCGAAAGGGAACAGAACCGATGGCTCTGCTTTTCCCTCCAACCCTTCTCTGAGCCGAGGAGAAGCACAGCTCCGATTTTTGGAATTGTTTTAAGGTTGGAACCGCAGGGAAATGGGTCACAGAGGCAGCAGCTCGTTCCTCCTGGCTGCCTCTTGTCTGCCAAGGAAATCAGAGGCAGTTCTGTGCTACTTTATTCCTTTGCAAACCTCAGGAGCCACCTCAGCCCTGCCTATTTGTTTACACACGGCCCAATTCACCCCACAGCTGGTTAGAGTTCTCCATGCACAGGACAACTCTAGAAAAGAACACGGGGATGTACAAAAAGCCCCCGTGGGTGTTTGTGTCAGAACTCAGGTTTGGAAAATCCTCTCCAATTTTGATCACCAGGAAGGTTCAGGTAGGGAAATGTTTGTGTTGTTTCTGAATTCTTAAATCTTCCCTTTTTTAAGTAATAAAAGGAGGAATTTAAGAAATTTAGTGGCAGCAATTCTGGAAGGTGTAAAGCTCAATTATTCCATGCAGCTTTCTACACAGACAGGCATATAGATGTGCAGCAGTAATATATATAAAGAAGGCTTTCAATACCAAAAAGTGCCTTTGAAAAAGAGAAACTGATTGAGAAAAGGAAGGCAGGGGCTCACCCTCTCTCCTCCTCCTTCCTTCCCAGATCCTGGCATGCAATTCAAAAGCAACAGTGTGCTGTGGGAAATAACACTGAGCCTGCAAACAGTGAGTCCTTACTGAGCCCAAAGCCATTCCTGGAGAAGAAAGCTGGAACCATGAGCTGCACACACTGAATTTCTCCTTTCCTCTGTGGCACACCTGTCAAGCCTTACAGCTTTGTCAGAAAACCATCCCAAGCCACCCAAACCAGCAGTGCAGGCTGAGCCCCCTGCTGCAGACAGACGCCCCCTGCATTCCTGGCTGTCTGCATCCCCCTGAGCTCTGTCTCAGAGCAGCTGCAGGAGCAGAGCTGATGTTCAGCCCACACCTTCTCTTTGCCCCCATGCTCCAGACACACCCAGCAGATGCTCAAGGCTGTCGCTGACCTTGTGGGAAAGACAAATTTCCAACGTGCCTGACAGAGCTGCGGAAGGACCGAAGGTGAGGAGGGTCCCCGAGGAGTTTCCAGGCTTCTCCATTCCTTGACAAGCTCCTTGCTCCACCAAACACCCCAAAGACACCCAACCCTGCCTCACAAGGCTAAAAACCTCCTTATTCAAGTCAGGCAGTTCCAGCAGGGTCACAGCCTCTGAGGCTCCCCTGGCCCCATTAAACTGTGCTGCTCACGGGCTCTGAGCCCCCAAATGTGTCCCTGCCTATTCCTTCCTTTCTCCCACCTTCCTTCCAACATTTCAGCTTTAGATTGTAAATCTTCCTTTATATTGTGCATTTCTCTTACCAGTTTCCATGGCCAAACCCCTCCTTGGTGGTGCCTTCTGAGCAGGAGGAAAGGAAAGCTCCCATTTGTGCCTGGGCCAAGGCGAGCGCTCTGGGGACAGAAGGCTCTGTGTGCCCTCCTTCCCTTGGCAGGAATAACAACCTCGGCCACTTCAGGGGAGGTGACTGGATTAGCAGGGCACAAAGGGAAAAAGGGAAGAAGAAAAGCAACCCATAGCAGCCAAAAAGTCTCAAGCATGGCCTGGTGTATTTGCAGTGAGCCAGAGCACAGGTTGGAACAAAACCTGGAGAAGGCAAAGGGATCAGGACATCACAGAGCCACAAAGTGCTGTGGATTCACTGCAGGTTTGATCTTCTCACAGGCAGGAAATCCATGACCTGGGCAAGGCTGGATGCCTCTGCTCTGTGCTGGGCTGATGTGCCCCTTCAGTTGTTTCTTGAGCACTTCAAGGAATGGTAACTCCACCACTGTCCTGGGAGATTCCTTCCAATGCCTGACCACATTTTCAGTGAAAACAAATGGACATGTCACGTTTGTAACACAATCAAACACATTTTAAAATAGAGCTCTTTTATGCTACTTATTTAATTGGCTATGAGATATAATTCACACTGCATTTCCAAAGTGTGTGCAGCTGCTCAGTTCTTAAATGCAAGGTCTCAGGATTAGTAGTTCATATTTTTCTAGAAATAAGTGCAACAGTTGCTAAATCCAAAAGAGGACTGTGCCTTTCAGCATGCATTCTACTTGCCAAAATTATTTTACACCTCTGAAAAAGGGCTTCTATCTGCCCTTAACCTTGTCCTCTTTTTCTATTTTTATTTTCTTTGCATTGCTTTGTTCTCATTAATTTTCCCTCTTGCTTCATGTACTTTCTTGAAGCATTCCCCTCCTTGTGTTCATACCCTTCCAATATCATTGGTTCTAAAAGATGTTTGAATATTTATGCTTTTCTTTTTCCTCTAGCCTGACTCCTGAATTGATTTGGATTCCCGTAGCCCTGGGGGACTTTCTTTTAGGCTGATGCCTGCCACAGCTGGAACTGTCAATGTTACCATACAGAACAGAGGTTTCACCCTCCTTTTGGCATACTGATTATCTGGAATTCAGTGTTGATTCTTTCCATTTTATCGGAATGTTATTAATTATAAATCTTACTTCTAGAAGATATAAGTACTTATTGCTAGAAGTGAAATTCTTTACAGTGCTAGAATCATATTAAGCACCTTTCATGAGAAAGAAGCTAAGAACTTCAAGAAACTCTCAATACAATATTATTTCATCTCCACAAGATGGGTGTTGTATTTGTGTTGCTGAGCTGCTTCTGTAAACTTTTCTAGCCAAAAAACTAACATGTTCTCATTTAGTACACTGACCTTGGTCTCAAGCCCTGGTTTGTTGTCTACATAGCTCCTGGAAAAAGGCCAGATTAGATATCTTTTAGGATTCTATTCACAAATCTCCTTTGTGGTGAGTTATTTCCATTACTGGAGCTTCTATTTCTTCAACTGAGCTGCTTCTGTCATCTTTCCAGAGTGCCAGCTCTGGAGCAGGCATTGATTTGTCTGTCTCCAAGGAGATACTCTGCTTCCACAGCTAAATCTGCAGAGAAATAGATATTTATTTTGTGGTGAGCTACTTTAAACAGTGTAAGTTCATAAAACTCCTCTGTTGGCTTTCTGTGTGTCTATCATGAGCTCTATTCTCCTGGTTCAGTCACTCTGGGATAGAGGTTGTTACTTCTACAGGAATGTGGGCTCTTTTCACCCTGGGTGTCTCTCAGGCTTTGAGCAGTGCCTTGTACAGGTATCAGTAATCTGGGATCACATAAATAAAGTAGTATCAAAAGGAGAAAGAGAAGATCACAACTGGAAACAAGACTGAAATATTAGCAGGAGGAAATAAAGCCAGTAGCGTGGGAGGGTTATTAAAGAAGAAAGAACAGCTAAAGTAAAATTTGCAGGGAGAACACTCATATCAAATATATTACATTTGGAAAAAATAAGATGGTACATTATCCAACAATGACAAGGCTGACATGATGCAGGGGTTGTGTGGTTTGACAATAAACATTTGCTGAGGGATTTGTAAGTCTCCCTTAGAGGCATTGGAGCTGTGAGATCCTGTGACACCACAGCACAGGGTGCTGTTATTCCTGTGCAGGATGTTCCATGCAGCACGTGTCCAAAGAGCTAGACATGGTCAAAGCACTGGTCACATTTACAGGGCTGAGAGGCTGTGCTGCATGTTGGATTGGCCCAGAAAGCACCACATGTGCACACAAACACTGCATGAAACCATTGCAGCAGTGCATGTGGGGAAATTTCAGAAACATTTGAAATCACTCCAGAGATGCTGCCATGCTGGCCAGCCTGTCTTTCCAGGCCATCCCAGACAGAGCTGTGATTATCCCATTTTGCCTGGTCAAACTTCCATGCAGAGCAGAGCAAAGGGAAGGAAGCGGATCTATGGAAGCCAGAAGCCCAGAATTCCTGTTTATCCCTCAGAACGATGCCACGGGGCGGCACTGTTCAGACCCAGCTCTGCCAAATGCAATTATGATGAAGAATTAGATTAGTGCCAGAGAAATGTCGCCTCTGTCGTTTGAAGTGGATCCTGGTCAGGAGCAAAGTTGTGTGTCAAAGTACAGACTAGAGAAATCCTGCCTCATTAAAAATCGACTTAAAGCCAATTGTCCTCTTCCTTTCTGTCTGTCTGTCTTTCTCCCCTGCAAATGAGCTTACAACCCTCCCTCAAGGCAAGAGCATCGGCAGTCAAGCTCTGGTAGCTTTGAAGAAATCTTTGTGTGATTAGAAATGCCACACAGAGCTACAGCCTTCTGACAGCTCTGCATGCCGATCACATGGGAGTATATAGGCCACAGGAAATGTAATCCATGGCATAGCTCTATCTTCCTAAGTGGGTGTTTAATTAGGAACTGTACTATTGCTGCATTATTCTGGCTCAAAGGAACTACGGCTGAGCTGTGTGGGCTGGAGGAGGCCTCTGAGGTAGCTCAGAATTTAACCCTGGGAAGGGTGTGCAATACAGGATTAGGTCTGTATGGAGATGTATCATCCCACATGCCATCCACACCTTCCCCTCCGGCCTGTGCTCCCTCATGGTGCTGGAGCCAGGGCTTTTCTGCACCCCAGGCAAGGAAACTGCCTGGGCAGCTGCTCTGTGGGGGACCCAAAATCCAGAGGGACTGTGTGCCAGCTCAAGCACCTCTTTCTGTCTGCAGTGATGACAGTGTCCAGCTGCATCAGGACAAAGTGTGGGAGTGCTAGCAGCAGCTTGGAAGGAGCAACCTGCATGAAGTACTGACAGAGCTG
Source organism: Geospiza fortis (assembly GCF_000277835.1). NCBI lineage: Eukaryota > Metazoa > Chordata > Aves > Passeriformes > Thraupidae > Geospiza > Geospiza fortis. The sequence goes on along the minus strand of NW_005054500.1, from coordinate 1,184,778 downwards.
CTGACCAACATGAGCCATGACAGACTGCAACTGTGCAGTTTGTGCTGAGGACACCCATATTCCAACAGTGCAGTGCCTCAAAGAGAAGGCTTTTATTTGCACAGTCAGAACAGAAAGGCTTCTGAGAAGGGTATGAAAGCCCTTCATTCATTCCCTTGTTCATTCCGGCTTACAAGGGCCTGGTTAATTCCCAGCTGGGCAGAGGTGTGCCTGTCCCCCTCAGGGCGCCATGGCAAGGCTGAAAGCAGCCCCTTTCTGGGGCTGTTTGGGACTGAGGGCAGCCCCTCTCACTGAGTGCTTTGGTAGGGCTGTGGGCTGCTCCTCTGGGAGGTGCCATGGTGGCACTCAGGGACACTTGAGACACCATAGCAGGGCCGAGGGCTGCTCATCTCTGGGCTCCATGATGGGCCAGAGGGCAGCCCCTCCGAGAGTGCAATGGCAGGACTGGGGGCTGCTCCAATGGTGGGGCTGAGGGCTGCCCTGCTCTGGTTGCCATGGTGGGGCTGAGGGCTGCCCCTCTTTGGGTACCATGGTGAGGCTGAGGGCTGTCCTGCTCTGGGTGCCATGGTGGGGCTGAGGGCTGCCCCTCTTTGGGTACCATGGTGAGGCTGAGGGCTGTCCCCTCAGGGACCGTGGTTTGGGATACCTCCATTCGCGGCACCATGGGGAATGAGGGCAGCTCCTCTCAGGGTGCCATGGCGGGGCTGAGGGCAGCACGTGTCAGAGTGCTATGGTGGTGCTCAAGGCTGCCCATCTTGGGCCACCATGGGGCAGCCCGTCTCACAGAATGCCAGGGGGAGGCCCAGGGCAGCCCTTCTCTGCCC
>NW_005054500.1:1130763-1183404 GCF_000277835.1 Geospiza fortis | reverse complement strand
GGGGACACCCGTGCGGAGCGGCCGGCGGTGTCGTGGGCTCTCTTTGGGGACGAGCATTAAAGCCCTCCGTGTCTCTGAGCGGATGCTGAATGCTGTGTAGTGACTGACTCGTGCTCACGGCTGATTCCGCCGCTACGTGCGGACAGGCAGTTGGAGTTGGAATCCCTTCTGTCAGCTGTGGAACACTGTAATATGTCCTAGCGAATTATTTTTTATTACAAGTAAAGTGTTGAGTACTTTATCTCAAACTAAGTCCAGCTTTCAGTAATTCACGTGCATTTTTCAAAGTGGATTAAGGAAGTGTATCTCAAAGACTGAGGGAATGAACTTCCATAAACTCAGCTTGTAATTCTGTTTGATAATAAACTTTTTTTAGCCTCTCAGATTACTGCTGTTTATGAGTAACTTTTCTTTGTCACCCGCCTTGATTAGTTTTTCCTGACAGGCAGAATTCTGTCAGGGACTACAGTCAACTTTATGGTACTAGATGAGGTGAGCAGGACTGAAAGGGCAAATTTTGGATGTTTTAATTTTGAAACTTGTGCAAGAGGCTGAGAGCTAAAGTCGATGCAGATCAAATATTTTCCCCATGTATTTGCATACATTAAAATACACCTGAATACTCAGTATTGTCTGGTGTTCCTGGAGACATAATTCAGCTGTTAGGGAACAAACAGCAATGTTATCATGGTGATGAATAGAAGTATTAATTATAGTCCTGCTTTCCTTTTGAATGACTTTATTTTCATGTGAGAAATGCCAGTCCCTGCTGATCAGTTTTAATTGCCACGTGTCACTAAATGTGGATTTACTGAACTAGAAAGTTAAAGATGCATCTGTGGTATATATATATATATATGTGTGTGTGTGTGTGTGTGTGTATGTGTGTTCATCTCTTTGGCTTTTCAATTTCTAGGCATTTTTGTGTTAGAACGTGGTCAATGAATGCATTTTTTGATGGTCTGGTAATGAATTTTCACTTTTGCATCAAGTTCTGTTTGGCTGATAGATTTAATGAAATGCAAGAGCATTTATTTTATTAAACAAAAACTCTAACAGGAGGCTCAGACTTAAATGTTCTGGACTTTTTGGTTATAATGCCTTTCAGAATTCTGGGACATGGTTTTTCAACCATTTAGACAAATTTTCTGACAGAGGAAGATGTGTTTTCCTGACAGGAAGGGCTTCACCTGCTGTGGCACAGTTACAGCAGAGCTCCTCAGTGCTGGGTAAAGCCCCAGTTGGGAGTGAACTCCACAGCCACAGTTCTGCTTTAATTGATGTAATTACACAAATAGCAGAGGTTTGTGGCACCAGAGCTGGCTCAGTCAAGAGTTGTGCCTGTTACAGCTCCAGCTGGTGAACAGTACAGCCACAGCTTAACTCCTGGGGGAAAATGGGATTAAAGACAGGAAAAAGCTCTGGTAAAATGACTGTAAGAACAAAGTTGTAACCATTCTTTCTGAAAAAGTTAATTTCAAAGACTTGGCTCTCATCCTTCTACTCTGCTTTGATTTCACGTGGTACTTGATCTGTCTTCATAGTTCCATGTCTGGTGTAGGTTTTTTTAAAGCTTGCAATTAATTGTAAGCCTAATTGTATGCAATATATGTATTTTCTATGTCACTTAGTACCGTGAGAGTCAAATACAGTAGAGTTGTTTGGGTGTTATTGCAATACAGATTCAGGTATTTTTTCCCCCTCACACTTATATTTTTCAGTAGTTTTGATTAGAGACTTGCTTTTCTGAATACTAAGTCACATAACATTTATATGCTGGAGAGGAAAAAATCTAAATTTATGGAGGGGAAAAACAGGTTTCAGGAGCTGGGATCAGGCCTCATTTTTTAATATTGAGATCAGCTTGAATTTCCATAACCACAGCTCCTTCAGTTCACCCTCCTGTGGTTGGAGCATGCAGGGCTTCATCATGTCAGAACTTGTGTTTGGAATTTAGCATCTCTGCTGAGTAGAGAACTGGCACGTTGGCTTGATAAACTTTATGAGTAACTGAACAATTGCTGTTGGGTTTTTTCCTAGGAAATTTGTGGTGGTTTTTTTTTGGTTGGTTGGTTGGTTGGGTTTTTTTTGTTTTTTTGGGGTTTTTTGTTTGTTGGTTTGGTTTTTGTTTTGTTTTGTTTTGTTGGTTGTTTGTTTGGATTTTTGTAGAAGTTTGCCTATATTCAAAATAAATGCAATGACAAATTTTGTTCAGTGTAAATATGGAAATTAAATGAATCTAAAAATTAGTTAAATTAGCTAAATGGAAAGAAAATAGCTTTTGAATGGAAGAGTCAAACAGCCTTTAACTAAGGATAATTATTTTGCTAGGAATCTTTATAAGCAGAGAAATACATTGAGAAGTTTTCTTTCAGGGAGAACTTTGGCAGTTGTAGAAAGCAGGACTGTGTAAATTATTGTAACTGTTACAGTACAAAATAGAGGCTTTTTCCTTCCATTATCTTGCCCTTCCAGCTGCTAGTGATAAAGAGCTTGTTCTTCTGCATAACTTAATAATATCCCTTGCTCTGGCAGGGGTTGCAAGAGAAGTTTCAGGTATTGTTGTTATATTTATTTATATTTTAATTTATTTATTTTCACCTGGAGCTTGGTCTGTTCTGTAAAATGGCACTGATGTTTGTTGTCCAGACATTTCATGTGTTTGTATGCGTTGGTAAATTCTCTTCTCTGGCCTCTGAAGGTGCAGTTGGACAGTCCCTGGCAATCCTCACTGCAAGTACCTGCTTGGTATGGGGCTGTTTGAAATGCCCTGAATTTTAAAACCCCTTAAGAGAGGTGTTGCTGCTGAGCAGGGCAGCAATCCCATATATCTGCCTATAAAAATGGACATCTGAAATTGCTGTGAGGAAGGATGCTCCATCCCTGGAAGCGTTCAAGGCCAGGCTGGATGGGCTTGGAGCAGCCTGGTGTCCTGGGAGGTGTCCCTGCCCATGGCAGAGCTTTAAGGTCCCTTCCTTTGCTCTGTACACATCCATCCAAGTGCCCAGAGCAATTGCACATTGGCCACTGTAGCTCCAATTAAGTTTGTATTGTTCATACTGGTGACACTTTAGCCTATCTTTATACCAGAATATTTTCACCTTTTTCTCTCATTTTCCCTCCAGTCTTTACTATGCCTAATCTCTGTGCTTGCCTTGTAAACTCATCAGAATTAACTGTGGGATTTAAATGCGGCAGAGGAACTTGAATCCCACCTTCAGTTATCTTTTCTGTTTCAGTTAGTTTAAAAAAAATCCCCATGAGATGAGTGCAGCATGTCTGGAACACAACGTATCATATTCCAGAGAGAAGCTTCTAAGTGTGGGTTTGACCTTGCACAAATGTGTTTAATCCCTGTTGTTTGTTTGCATTTGTAGTATTTAAACTACTACCCACAGTCATGACACTTTAACAACATGACTTTTATGTGCAATCAGTACTAGACATCTGTTTCATCCTTTAGAGTTTATAGAATCATATCCAAAAATACATTAAAAGAACATAATGGTGCAGAGTCAGGCATTCAGGAGTTAGGAGATGCCAGAATTCGAGTTCCCTGCATTATTTCTTAAATTCTGAAATAAGCAGGACTTGCTCCTGGTTCTTTAAAGCAATAACCTGCTTCTTTTATGTGTTGTGATTAGATTAAAGGATGGCTTTTCTTTGTAGTCTTAAAGCTCTTGGGAGCCCTGGTGAGGGAAAGTGGAGTCCTCAGTGTTCCTGCAGGAGGTGTGGAGTGGCAAGGGAAGCTGCAGCCCCTCTCATCTGGGCACTTTTGCTCTCTGTACTGTGATGGTCAGAGGAATTACCATAAAGGAAATTGTTCACCTTGTTTAACTCTTTGTTTCTCTGCTCAGATTTGTTTTTAGCAGGAGCTTGAGAGAGGATTGAAACTTCCAGTCTTCCAGGCTCAAGACTGAAAATAAGAACAGGTTTTTCTGTGTACCTTGTGCAAGACCTTTAATGTTTTTGCTGACTTAACCCCATGACAGTTCACAGCATCAGTCAAGAAATCAGGCTATTTATATAATGCAGTAATTGAGACCAAATCTGCTGCTGTTTCAGTTTCTGTGATGTTGTTTGCTTCATATTTCAGTCAGAAGTGAACTCTGAGAACTTTGAGGTCAAAAGAGATGGATTTTTAGTAAAACATTTCTATGATGTCCTGTGTCTACACTTCAGAAAACAGTAATTAGCTACTTTCCAATACTGCTGAAGCATTTTTTTTCCATTATATTTTCTGTTTGTGGCACTGTCAACATTCCTGTGGAAAATGTCTTGCTTTAGGTGGAATCCTCTGTGCTGACACAAAGCTGTTGAGTTAGGAGTGCATCTGCAGGGAAGTGCTTTAGAAATGCAACTGCTTTGTTTAACCCAGGTCTTGGAAGTATCAGGATGGTTCACCCAAGCCAGTTAGCTATACTAAATGCAAAATGTATAATTATGATGTTCACTCTTTCTCTGTATATAATGTCATATAATAGAAATATTTGGAATAGCAGGTGCATGTGATAACTTGTGGAGAAATGGTTTTCATTTTCTTTGAAATGACTCATGAAATTATTACTTGAGATATGTGTCTTAGGAAGAAAGGGATGTTTAAAGTGAAGTATAAAATATATGATGGTGCTGCTGTTTTTTAAGGTTAAAATTACTTTTTTTATTTTCAAGTTCCTTTTTTTTTTTTTTTTTTACTGTTTTTCCTTTGCCATGGGCTGGTCAGCAGCTCTTTGGCTCTTTTCTCTTGCTGTGATTGTTGTATGGAGTGAGGGGCTCTGGTTAATTCTGTCCCAGAGCAGTGAAGATGGAATACTGAGTGTCAGGGCTGATGTGCACCCTCAGTGCTGACCAGGAGAGGTCCCTGTGTGCTGCCATGGGGAAGCACTGCCAGCCAGTCCCTCTGAGGAAAACAAATGCTCCTTTTAAACTATTTTGGCTCTTTAAAACATAAAAATATGGATTGCTTGGCAAGGTAACATGTGGAGCATGGTGCAGTTGGTGCCAGCTGTGTATTACAGGTTAAGTGCATGGCAGGATCTGTGAATATTGCATTTATTGTGTCCTGATAACCTGGACACACTTCTCATGGTCCCAGTGCTTGCCAGGCAAAAGCTGTAGCTTGGATTTGCCTTCTGGAGACAAGCATGGCATGAGCTGAGCTGAGAGGAATTGGGAATGGCAGAAGCTATAAGCATAAAAATAACATTTCTTAATGAAAAACAGGACAAAAGGCTGTTTGAAAGAATTCAGAAGACAACCTGGGAGAAAATTAAAATGAGAGGAAAGGGAAAGCTGGGCTTTTGTTGTACAGAAGAAACAAAGTCTGATGAGAGTGGGGATGCAGGGAAGGGAAATTCACTTCATTGTCACTGAGCAGTTCTGATGTGTGAATGTAATTTATTTTACAGCTGCTCCCCACCAATTTTCTTTTTCTGTGGTCAGTTGTTAAAAAACAAAGCCATCTGCCTTCTTTTCATGTTATGCTTGTTTACATAAACTAGATGAATATTCTCTGAATGTGAAGTGCATGTTCTGCATGACTCTGTTTTCATTTCTCTCTTTTTTTTTTCCTCTTGTTTTATTCTGTAGATTCCACCAGTCTGCAGGCAAGGATCATGGCACAGTCTGGGAGGGAATTATTCAAGACCATTATTGGAGCATTCAGAGGTGGGTATAAATTGTTGTTCTTCCAACTTGCAGGTCATGAGAAACTTAAGCCTTTGCAGCATCTTTCAGTTTAGACTGCTGTTACTTTGATTTTTTTTTAATTTCACTCTTGACAGTTCTGAAGTTAAATGGCAACTTGTTTCTGCCCCTAGAAATCTTTTTGAATCTCTGCAAACTAATGGTAACACAATAACTTCAAAAGAGAGGTCTTCAAAGTGTGGGGTTGGGGTGGTGATATTTAGATTCATTTATTAAGCACAGAAAATACCCAATTAGGAAACTGAGTTTTCCTTCAATATGTAGGGCTTAATTCCTTCAAAATTCTGCTTAGGTTGTAGAATATTCTCATCAGGATGTCAGGCTCTTACTCCTATGAGGTCTGCTTGCCTTAAAACCAGTGCAAACACAGGGAAGATGAAATTTTTCCTGTTTGTGGAAGTTATGACACATTTCTGGGTAACACACTTGTTTGAATGAAGGTGAGAAATGTGTTTTTCTTGCCTTTTTTTTTTTGCTTTTAATTATAAAATAATAACCACTCATAACTGACTTAAGTAGCTAAAATCTTTTGAGGGTCATTGTGACTTCAAAGCATGAAATCTACTTAGATTGGGTTTTTTGATGCTTTTCTTTAAAATGTGAAAAGTGACATTTCGATTTGGGAAGCCCTGGGGTCTGCTATCAACCAACATACATAAAATAAAATTGCTAATGAGCTTTTACCTAACTTGAACCTAGAAATTGTCAACATGTAGCAAATCTTTTAAACAAAAAGCAGATTCTTTTCTGAAAAGCTTTAACAGGTCCATTGTTTGTGGCAGGCACTTTGAACTTGGAAAAATGCCTGGTGGTAGTGAGTTGTTATTTTTTAGTACATCTACATGCATAAATAAATTCAGAAATTTTCTCCAGGGTATCTTGGCCACATGCTAAGAGAAGTGAGCATTTGTTTTTAACAAGCAGGTTCTTTTCCAAACTGCCCCTGGAGGCAGGGGCAGGACCTCTGGAACGGGATAATGTTCCCATTCCCATCCTGGGAGGAAAGACAAGTGGGAAGCAGATTTATCTCTTTTTTTTGCCCTCAAGTAAAGTTACTCTTACATACATGGAGAGAGTATTATTGCTTAAATGTGTTCCACTTTACATATTATTGTGCCCAAGTATGGTTATCCTCCAAAACCTCAAGGTTTTCCTGTGTTTAGTTCATTTTTAATATTTAAGGATCTGTTATCTTTCCCTCCTGGCTGCTTGGAACATGCTCTTTGCTGCTAGGATTATTATATCCCTTTTTTATTATTGTTTTCTTAAGCAGGGCAAGGTTTTTAGAGGGAGGTGAGATCTTCTATTAAAACAAGTTTGAACTGTTTGACGATGAAGGAGGTAAAACAAGCCAGTAGTTCTTCTTTCTGCTGGCTTTTATGTGCCTGTTTCCTGAGGTTCTTGCAAATTGAGTTTTCATTTTCACACAGATCTTGCCCAGGTGGCAGCTGATGGAGAAGAGGATGTGTTGGCATGGCCATGCTGGTGGAGGGCTTCACACAGATCCAAAGGAAGGGGTAAAACTTGCTCAGTTATTATTGCTTTTTAAATAAAAAACGCTATCAGCTTCCCCAAAAAACCTAAACCTAAAAACTGAAGACCTCAAGCTACAATTTGTCCAAAATTCTCTTGGTAGATATATAAATATTGTAGTAGATACTGTTAAATTGTCAATGTAGACTTGATAGCTCTTAAATCACCAAATGTCTGTGATAATGGTGTTGAAGGGCTTAATTTATTTTTTAAAAATACCATTTTACTGTTACACACTCCCTTGAAAGTGCCCTGGATTAGATTCTCTTGATGGAAAATGTTTCCTTGTCATTCACTAGTCTGTTGATCTTGTTTGTGACTGATATTTGCCCGTGACTTGGCAGACAGGATAGTAGGAATCAGCTCATGGGTTATTGCATCAATTGGTAAAATCACACTTGAAATGGGAGGGGAGAGAAGCAATTAAACTGTGTGTATTTTTACTTGGAATTAATGGGAATACATTTGGTATATTTTGACTGTATTTCTATTCAGGAAGCACATTAAAGTAATGATGATGGTATATGAGGAGAAGCAGGATCTTTTATTAGACCAAATGATTACAATCAGAAAATGAGGCAAACTTTTGGTTAAAACAGGACAGTATCAACTGTGTGATTAAAACTGCCAAATCAAAGCTCTTGAGTGTACAGAACTTCCATCTTCTCATTTCCTGGGCACACTTATTTCTGATGCTTTGTGTATTTGCAGAATCATTCTCTGTGAATGGTTGTAACTTGTTGAAACTTGGGTGGAATCTTCCCTAAAATTAATGAAGAGCACATTGATGACAAACAATTTTCAATTTCAGAATCCGGGTCTTCCAACTTGTTCAAACTTGGATGGAATCTTCCCTAAAATTAATGAAGACCATATTGATGACAAACAATCTTCAATTTCAGAATCCAGGTCTTTTAGGGCTGCTCTGCTGGTTTTAACTGTTCTGAGAATGTCTCTCCTACAGCCTCAGTTGTAAAGAAATTGAAGAGTTCAGTTTAGGATTTTCTTTCAAGTTTTCATCTGAGAGTTGTCCCTTCATTGAATCCAGACCTGCTTGTGCTACATGCAGAAGTCAGGAGAGGTGTATGTTTTATTGTGAGAGGGAATTTCATAACCTGAGGTGTAGCCAGCTTGTTTTAGTAAACATCTGTGATCTTTTCTGCATGAGGCACAGGGGGAAACAAAATAATTACCTGTCTCCAGTCAGTGGTACCAGTGGCTCTGCATGTAATGTTAACTTCAGACTCATTTTAAGACCCTCCTTGTGTAAGCTCTTTTCAGGGATTTCCTGGGCAAAACAGACTTCAAACCTGAGTCTCCTTCTCTGTTTCACATATTTAAATTCCAGGGTTTTCTTTGGTCAGAAAGGAAATGGAAGGTTCTGTTTACCACAACACAAGTAACCTTAAGGGATGTGGGATGTTCCTTAATGCTAAAACTAACTAGCAATATGTTATCCCAAAATTTTGATGCCAGATGATATTTTTTTCATTTGCTGGCAGTGTAAAATTCCATTGGCATTCTCCCTTCAGCCTCCACTTGCAGCTATTCCTGTGTAAATCAATCTCTTAACTTCTTTATTGCAATAAATGCAGCTGAAACGTGGTTAATACAGGACATGGTCAGTTAAGGCTGTTGTCTAACCAAACAAATACCAGCTGTCCAGGAGAAAGCAGCAAGGACCAGCTGTGGAAGAGGTGAAATGTGTGAGGAGTGGAAAAAAACAGGGTAGTGTTGGGTTTGCCAGGAATTTCTCAGCAAAACTGAAGGGAAGGAAATGCTCTGCTGCTCCAAGTGCAGTTCCTGTATCTCATGTGTGCTTGCACTTGGATTCAGTGGGTAAAAATACTGGCACCCCATTTACTACATTTTTTTCCCTAGGATTATACTTTTAGGAGAACTGCAGGTGAGATATCTGTCAGCTCTATTACACCTTTCCCTGTTCCAGATTTTTTCTGACACACCAGGCTGTTTATTCTGACTTTGGGAGTGACATTTTAAATTGCCCCTTTTACAGCAGCTTCTGCAGGTACAGAACTGAACCCTAAGGATGAGCACAGAGTGAAGAGCACATTACCTTCATCTCACATGGAACTACTAAAGAAACTTACACTTTTTAAAATTCCAAAATAACTTTTGCTTACAGCAATGGCTGCTGTGCTGAGTACTGAGATCAGAACTGATCTTCACCAGCTTCAGGGGATTTTTTGGTGCTGGTTGGGAGAATAACCTTTTGCAGGGGGAGAAACTTGTGCTGGTACAATGGAAAGGATGATAGAGCTGCCTGAGGGAGCACACAGGGAGCCAGAATTGTGTCTTTCTCTCTTCATCAGCAGTGACAGCTTAAATTCAAGTCAAACTACCACTTTCTTGTATCCCACTTGTGACAGCTCATCATCCTGGCACAGGCTTTATCCACCAAGTGACAGGGGCAGCCCAGTGGATGCCTTGCAGTGCTCAATAACCATGGAGATGGTGAAGAGGAATTATGGCTTTCTTTTTTTTTCCCCCTCTTTAGGTATTTTAAAAGGTCCAGAACCTGAATGGGATGGGTAGAAGGGGCAGGAAGTTGGTCAATGGTCATTCTTTTGCAGATCACCTTCAGTATTGCATAGAGTGCTTTAAAACCATGCTGCATTCAAGAAGAGGAAAAAGCTTTCCTTCATTGCTCCCTACTTTATTAGATTTCTAATATTTTTCCTTCCATTCCTTGCATTTCTGTAGAAATAGACCTGTAAAGAAAATGCAAAACATTACTACCATTTAAAAGGAGGTGAAATAAATTCATCTCTTAACCTTTTTATGTACCTCAGAGAATCAAAAAAGGCCTGAGTCCGTTGAACAGATTGCTCATTTTAATTCTTAATGTTGCCACTTGCATATTTAAACAATTTTTTAACTCATGTTTCTGTACAACAGTAACATTTATTTCATGGTAAACTTTGATGTAATATGTGTGCATTTTGCATCCTTTGATATTTCTTCTTGTTCCTTTGCAAGGCCTTTGGCAAGTGAGTGGCTGCCTCCTGACTTTTTTCTAAATGGATTTGCTTCTGTCACCCTTCAGAGCCATGAAAAAAGGAAATAGATTCCTTGTTTGCAGCCAATATATTTTGTTCCTTTTAATAGGTTTTCTGTGCAAAGTCTGCCTAGCCAATAGCAACATATAATTAGAACTGCTCTGATTGCACTTTTGTATCTTTTGTGTTAATGTGGTACCAATTTTTTTTAACTTCCTTTTAACCTGTAAGTGGCGATCAAAGATATTTTCCACATGTTTGAACTGCTTTTTATGCATATCCTTGGCTCAAATGGAAAGATTCATGTATATGCTGCAGCAGATATCTCCATCTTTTAAGTGGGTAGGACACAACAGAGGCACTTTTGCATCCTCTCTCTACTTGCAAGTATTCCATATACCCATTTTTTAAAAGTTCTTTGAAATGTGCTTATCCTGTGTAATGTTCCAATACATTTGCAGTGACATTTGATGACAAAATGCCTTGGTTTTGCTTGAAGCTGTGACTAGAAAAACTGAGATGAATTTCCTGGTGCCTTTAAAAGCTTACCTTTATAGGATTGGCTTCCCTGGTTGCCTCAGCAATTTTACCTTTTAACAGACCTCTTCTTTCTTGCATATTCAACCCAGACCTTAACAGAGAATTTATTTTCTAATTTGGTTTATCCTCAAACAGTAGGATTTATTCTAATACTTCTCCTTCCTACTGACTTCTGTCACAAAAATCATCTTTGAAAGGTGTGCACTAACTTTTTGTTTCCCTCCCTCCTCCCCACTACAAAATATTGCCTGAAATGGAGAGATTAGCTGCCCTTGCTGCCCTCCTTTCTCTCTTAGATAACCCTTGTGTCTTTCAAGTTAACCCCAGTGTAGCTAGCACAGAAAAAGGAGTTGTTGATACTTGTGCTGTGTGTTGCTGCACATCCTCTTGTTCTCAATTAGGAAACGTGGTTTAGGCTGCAGATAATTTAGCTTGGGAGTTCAGTGGGATTATCAGAAGTGTCAGTGATAAACATCTGTCCATCCAAAAAATAATTCACCAAAAAACCCAACAAAATAAAAAAATACAGCAACCAAACCCAACAACAGGAAATAATCCCAAAGGAAAACTTAAACAAAGCAGAAAAAGTTATATTTTTCAAGCTGTCTTGTTAAATGGATTGTGCTCTTACTTAGAGGAAAATTTGAGATTTGGAGGAGAAGCTATTTTAAGAATTCAGTTAAAATTGATAGCATCATTTAAAGGTCAAAACTTGAAGTTGTGTCTAGATCTTGTTGTGTTTATTGCAAATACAAATTTTTCTCACGTTATTTTTGACACACTCTGTGAGAGAGCAAAATCTTGAGCATGAAATGTGTGCAAATTCTCCAATTTCTTAATGTAAGTCTAGGAGTTCAAGCTAGGGCGACCTGTAGCAGATATTGCTGAATCCCCTCACAAAAAACATACCTTAAACAATGCTCAGTGATACTGAGCATTGTGCTTATCCTGTGTAATGTTCCAATACATTTGCGGTGACATTTGGTGACAAAATGCCAACTTGTAGCCATGTACATCTTCTGCCTTGTGAAGCCTGATTTTCCATGGCAGGGAATGTTCTCCAAACTATTTATGTTTATTGTGGACCTTTCAGGCTTCCTTCTTGCCTTAGATATTTTGTTAATTTGTTAATTTTTTTGCATTTCTCTCCTGCTTTTTTGAAACATCTTCCAAAAAAAGAAGTAGCAAGCCCTTGACTTTTGTACAGCAATCTTGAGGAGATAAAAAAGAAGGGTCAGTTTGTTTGTTCTGTGAGGTGTTTAAAGATGGGGAATTGTGGCTTTCTCTGTGTTTCAGTTGTAACCAGCCAGCCTTGCACTCTGGAGAACATGGAACATTTTAACGGCATGTCATGGACATAAACTTCTCCACCTTGAAATGTTAATAGGCAGTCCTAGTCTCAGGCATTGTCAAGTGTCTATTTCCTATCAAATAAAATACAGAAGTGATCCAACTGTATAAAATACACTCTTACTTACAGTTATTTTACTTCCCAAGTCTCTGTGTAAGGCAGTGCTTTGTTTGTCCTTCCCCCAGCTGAAGGAGATCGATGCCAAGAAGATCATCCGGGCCATGCTGTCCTACGTGTGGCCCAAGGACCGGCCCGACCTGCGCGCCAGGGTCGCCCTTTCCCTGGGCTTCCTGGCCAGTGCCAAGGTAAGAGCAGATACTCCCACACTTGCTGTTCATCTGTGCAAGGAATGACTTTCTTTTCTAGTATTTAAAGGCTTTTATGCTATTAAGATGTCTGGGTTTTTCACAGGGACATATATGAGAAATGATAGATTGGATTTTGGAACAGGGCGTATCTGCAGGGAATACCCATGTGCGTGTTTAGGGAGGTGATGATGACAACTAGAATTTTTGTTTCCCCTGATCTCATTAGTTTAGCCCAGGATTTTCCATTTCTGGTTCATTATTTACCTCAGAAATTACAGGAAATGGGAGTTAAAGGCTGTTCTTCTCTCCTTGTGTGGTGCTGTCAGACAGGATTTCTTCAAGGCTCTCTGCCCTGATCAATGTGGTGGTGCCTATTCACAGGTCTTGCTGTGCTGTGTGTGGGGATTTAAGCTCCAGTCTGTTGATATTTCTATATGAGATAACAGAGGAATTAATTGTTTTGGGGACTCCTCTGGTGTCCTGAGAGAAGCTGTGTAACCTTTTGTATTTAACATCCCTGCTTTCATTCAAATGATTTTTCATGTAGTCTTTGATTATGAAATGGAAGATTGCTCTTACTTTTATTTCATTATGTGAAAGGATCTCTATTCTTACCTGCAACAACATTAGTATTTATTTGTTCTTTCAAAGAATTTGGCATGCTAAGTTTTCTGCAGATTAAAAGGGGATATAATTCAAATTCTATGCAAACCTTGGAGAAATAGTTCAGAAGAGCAAATGTTAACTTCCTTTTGCTTTAAATAAAAAAAAGAAATATTTGATTGCAAAATACTGGTAGGAAGTTTTGTGAATTCCATTGAGACATACAGCTCAGCTGGGTTGCTTTTAAGTACAGCAATTTTAACCAAACATAAAGCTAATATTAGCACTCAGCACCATTGCCATGTTATGAAAAGAGAGAAGAGACAAATTTCAGCTCTGTAGGTGTTAAAAGAGGACTGCTTGGGAGAGAAATGTGCTCATTTCTGTGAGCTGAAGCTGGTCTACAGTGCTTTCTCAAGAGGTTTTTATCTCTCAGGTACTTGTGGGTACTGTCTCCAGCAGATACTTGGGTTGTGCTGCAGTTCAGGATGTTGCTGATAATGCAGGTGATGACATGCAGAGTATGACTGGACTGTGCAAGTGAGCTTCCCCCTTTGTGTGTGCCTGGGCAAAACACACAGCAATGCTTTCCACTGCATTTTAAACTCTGGGGGAAGCTCTGCTCAAAATACAGATGCCTTGAGGTTTTGTGATGTGGCTCTACCAGGTGGAAATGAAAATTATTCTCACTTTCTTTTTAAAGACTTCTATTAGTAATGTTAATAATAATCTGAAGACAATTTTTAAATGCTTGAAGTATTTTTTCCTGTTCTTCTCCCCGCTTCCCTATTCTCTAATTTGTAGTGTTATACGCATATGATGGAGGATGTGAATCCAGCCTCTAATCCTGCATGTGGCAGCACTGTACCTTGCCTTTAAGAAGTCTTATTAATGTTTCAAGCAGCTTTTTGGGATGTTAAGAAAACAAAATTGATGACCAGGATACCTTGACTCTTGCAAATAGCTCAGTATTTGGTGTAAAAAAAAGCTATTATATTTCTACTGGGAGAGAGAGATGTTTCCTCATCAGAAAATCATGGAACTGCTCTTTGGGGAAGTAACTGGTGTTTGGATCTCTTAAGTGTTCTCTTAAGTTTCCCACTTTATATTTGTACAAGGCAACCCAGAAGCCCTGATGTTCAGAGCAGACTCTCAGAAGAAAAGCAGAAAACCTGTTGAGCTTTGCCCAGGTTTTAGGAGATGCTTGTTAAAGCAGAAGTGTTTTGTGAGAATGTTTGTTTGGGCAAACAAGGATTTCATTGGAAAAACACACAGCAAGCTCTCTATGGAAAATAAATATCATAACTGGCAGGGGTGAAAAATGTTATGGATGTCTTCTAGCTGTTCTTTGCTACTGTTCTGTCATTACAAAGCTGTGTTGGATAACTGCAAATTAAGGAGTTACCCCTCATCTTAGGAGCTGTGCTCACTCTTCCTTTGTGGGAAGAACTTTTCTTGAATTGCTTCATGCTTTACACATACTGTGTGTGTGTGTCAGTGTGACACAAGTGATGTGCAATAGTTTATTCCAGAGCTGTAGTGAGTCTGCCACATCTTTGAGCCCTGAACATCTGCTGCCCTTCCAAAGGTCACTTTGTCCTGGAGAAAATGCAGTACAAAGTAGTTTACCTGTGTCTTTCCTGCACCATGTGTAATTGTGTGTGCTTTCCTCATTATCCCATTTGGGAGCCCTTTGTTCTGCTTGCTTGTGAGGTTAATTACAATGCACTCCACAGACCACACAAGCTGTTTGTTAAAGTTTTTCTGCTATATAATTGTGTCAGCACAGGAACACCAGCATGTTTTTCTCCTCACTGCAGTCCTGGCCTGATTTCTTTGTTCACTATGGAACAAAGTGAATTCTGTGTCTGAAGGATTTACATCCTTATTGTGGATTTTGTCTAAAAGGCCCCTCGTTCTGAGGTGGTTTGAATAGAGAACTGTATGGTCATGATGGCTGCTGCAAGTCACCTTCCCTCAAAAGAAACACTTCTGTCAACCTTTTGGCCAATTCCTTCTGAATTTGACAAAAGATTTTCAGGTTTTATGAATTTACAACGCTAAGTTTCCAGTTAAAATACAGTGGCTGTAAGGTGGCTTCAGTTTTATTCTGTGAAAACTCCAAGGAATCACAGAGGACAGGTGGGTTATGAAATTCTCAGCTATGGGGGAAAAAAGTAAGGAATATACCCCCAATTTAATTTGGTTACTTACCCACAAAACAGCTGGAGTTCATTTCTCCTTGTGCTGCTGCTTGAGAAATAATTTGTCTCTTTAAATCTTCCAGTTCAGTAAAATTCACTTTCAAAACAAAAGCCAGTTTGTGTGCAGTTACTGAAGAGCCTGCAGTTACAATCTGTCTTGACTCCTTTTGTGGGGCCCAGTTGCCTGTCATTGAACAAATTATTGTGATTTTTGGTTCCTTTTTGTCTCCACAGAGCTGCCAGTGGTATTGTGAGCCTTCAAAGCGAGCTGTTAGGATGGCTTTTTATGACAGGATGGAGTCTGCTCCAGGGCTAGTGAGGTCTTTTCTTCCTTGCAAGATGTGTTGTATTATTATGACACATTTTAAATTTTTACTTTAAATATTTATAGGTTATCTAGATGTGTGTACACGATCTGAAGGATGCAAGAGGAAGGCAGGTGAGAGGAGTACACAGGGAAAATCTGTGTTTTCAGACACATAGCTCAGCCTGCTCAGCTTCTGCATATCTGCATTTTCTTTTTCCATGTTTTCCTACATTTTTGGCTTTTCTACTGGTGATTGTATAGCAAATGCTTCCTTACTTTTCTGGGTTTTTCCCTTTTTCTTCTGTGACACAAGGAGAAAAGTGCTGAGGCTTCTGAGGAGCTGGATTAAACACATGAATATGACAAAATCACTTGTCACCTCTGTCAGCCTGCAATGGGTTTTGGCCTCCTGGTCACAGACCAGGCATGTGTTATTCATGAGCCAAAGAATTCTTTCAGACTCTCTGCATTTCTACTGACTGCTAATTCCATCAGGTTCAGAGCAGGAATTGTTGGCTAAGGAGGCAGGACACAAGAGTTGAATTGCAAATTCTGCCTGCACGCGAAGATAACGATATCCAGCTGATCAGTGAAGCATGTTCCTATGATCTTGGTGTTTGAGCTCTTTCTGGGGGCTCAGATGGAGTTAGATAATTGCAATAAACCTTTAGAAATTGGGAGCTTTTTGAGGAGTTTCAGGTGAAAAGTATTTAAATTAGTTTGAGTTTTTTCCCTACTGGAAAAAGTGTAGTTCAGGTCATCATTAAATTTGATGAAGCCATGAAGGCAGGTGCTTCTTCCCTCATCTGGAGCACATTTTGGAGCTTCTTTAGCAGTCTTGCCTCCACAAGGGATGGAGATTTCTATGTGTATCTCCACAAATGGAGCTGTTGGATGTGTATGTTTATATTGGTCCAGAGATAAATTCAGTCATCTTCATGCCAGCATTTCTCACTGAATTTTTGGCAAAGAACAGTTCACTGTGGACCAGTTTTATCTTGTTGGGGCTCAGGCTGTCATTAATTCATCATCTTTATTAAACAAAAAATGCTGGGAAGAGCAAAATGAAAGATAAGGCTGTTTGCCTTAAAAGTAGTGTAGTCCCATGGGGGAATAAAGATGATACTGCACTGTCAGCTTAAAACAGTGCAGTCATTAAAAAAATGTTTAAACTCATTTACTCATGATTCATTCTAGGGCAACCTGCTGTTAAATGTGGCCAATTGAGTTGGGATGATTTCATGGGATGCTGTATTTGCTTTCCAATAAATTCAAGCAAGGATAAGCTATTAATTCAAACCCAGAAATAGAAAATGTACAAATTCATATTGAAAGAGTCTTTTTAATGGGAATTGTTATCAAGCTTTCAGGCATTAGGCAGAGGAGGGAAGCCTGTACAGATATATTGTGTAAGACAATTGTTTTTCATGGTAGATTTTCATGGTCTACCAAGGTGTGCTTAAAGCTTTTTGTTCTGTGCCAGCAAATACAAAGAGAGAACTGTGAATTTTTGCAGAAGGATGAAATTTTGTTTCCATTACTATGAGCGTGATCTCATTGACTTAACAAATTGAGTAGGAAAGGCCTGTTTCTAATAATGGCCTCTCATCTCTTGCTATAAACTTTGTAAGATTAACTTTTTTCTTTTTAAATTACTGGAAAGCAGACTGTCTTGATTGCTAATGAAATGCAATACTGTTCTGCCTTGTTCTTATTCAAGCTTTACCCTCCAGGAGTCAGAACAACTATAACCTGAGACCAGGCTTTAAATTTCATTTAAAACTCTATTGGGAAGAATTATATTGATGTAAAAGAAGACATTTCTGCAAAATTGTAGGCTGTTACCAGTTAAATTAATTGTGAGTGGAGAACAGCAGTTTAAAGAATACATCTCTTTTCTTTAAATGGACTTTAAATATATCTGTAGTTCTATTTCAAAACTACCTGTAGTGTAGCACAGTCTAGTGAGGAATAAAATCCCTGCAGAGAGATTTGTGAGAATCTGCAGCAAATGAAGACCATCTGCATGACAATTTTCTTATTTTCTCCTGAGAGGTCTCTCCCAGGAAAACCTGCACTTTGTCATGTTGGTTGTCACTGGAACACACATGGCAGTAGATTCATCTTTATCAAGAACAAAATGCCACCCCAGAATGGAGTTTCAGTATCTCTGAAGGCAAAGTGGAGTTGTTTGGTTATACTGGGGAAGGGATTTGAGATTTCCACAATTCCCATCTGTTAGAAGGAGAGCTGTGGCTGAAGAACTCTCAGGCTGCTCTGGACAAGTTCCAGAGGAATGCTTGGTGTAGGACCTGATCTTTCAGCTGCTTTCTCTTTTTAGTCACTAACAAACCAGCACTAACCTCACCCAGGTGCCCTCAGATCTCATGTATCTCCTCTCAGGAGTTATCTGAATTATGCTGTGTTGAGAATTTTGATGTGTTTTTTATAATGTATTTCGTAGGAAACACATGGGGGAAAAGGAGAAAATTAATTCCTTCCTCATTTGCATTTAAATCTTTAGCCTAAAACACTGTCTGAAAAAACTTAACAGCACAGATTCAAAAAATTCATTTACATTTTATTCTTTAAATCTGTAGTTTACAAAAATATTTTCAAAACCCAGTTACTCTACTTGGTGAAGTTTGTACCTTCCACTATTTGCCATAACTTGTAAAACTGGGAATATTGGATCCTGGGACAGTCATTGGAACTTCTGGAACTCTGTCTTCCCCCTTGAATTTGGACTGAACTTAAGAATTACTTTATCACTCTTTTATCTCAAAATCTGGTTTTATCCAGTTAATCTGCAGTTTTTTCCCTGGGCTTTCAGCTCTGACAGATGTCCCTAAATACAATTGAGATCTAAGTGGGTATCCAAAACATTTGGTGGAGAGAGCTGAAATATCTGTATCAATCTGGTTTCTGTTTCTTGTTTCTTCTCATGTAAAATAATTTGTCATCTCCTCACAAGTTTTTTCCAAATACTAAAAAAAAAGCCCAACCTTAAGCAAACTCAACTTACTGTAAAGTATTTTAACATCTGCTATGATTGTAAGATTGTAGGTCATAACATATTTGTTCAGCTGCTAAAATAGTTGTGTCTTTATTTTCAAATCTCAACAGTTGGGAGCAATTTGAATTAAGAAATTCTAATTAATTTTGTGAAGTTTGTCTGTAAATTGCTTTTCTTGTTGGTATAAGTGAGCAATGTAACAATGGTGCGTTAACAAGGAATTTTAGGTTTTCAGTGAGGTTTTCCATTTTTTCTTGTGCTACAGTTGTGCAAATAAAAAACTGCTGAAGTTGGTGTGTTTACATATCCATCTGTTTGGGGTTTCACATCTAGAGGGGCCAGCACTGTTGACACACTGGGTGATAGGTGGTGGATGTGACTTTTTTGTTTGAAAACTAATATTTGTACAGTAATTTGTAGTGTCTTATAGACTGTACAGAAAATCCTTTGTGCTGCTGTGCCAAACCCCTGGGTTTGTGCTGACACCAAGTTAATATTTAGAGTGATGTTGCAAATGGGGAAGCATTATTTAAATTTTAGGGGAGTATTAACAGAAACAAAGGAGGGGTTGGTTTATTTTCTTTGACTTCTTGGAGCTTTGGTTTAATCCATCCCAGTGACCCAGGGTTAGCAAAGTGAGTGGTTTCCTGTGGAACAGAGCTTCTTCACAATGAATACTGCCAGCACCACAAAGATCAAACAGCTCCAAATGATGACACAATTTAGTAGCACTGTGTGTGCCATGCAGTGGCTGCTGCTTGATTCATTTCCTGGGCTTGCCATGCTGTCCTGAGAGCTCAGCCTCACTTCAAGGTCTTTCCAGTGTGGTTTGTTGAGGATAGAAATCCATATTTAAAAGGAGACAGTGAGAGAGAGACAAAGTAACCCTGCAGTCCCAGCAGCAAGGGTTTAACATCCTGCTTGAAATAAAGAGCCAGCTCACCTGCACTAAGTGCTCAAGGACTAAATATAACAGTAGAGCAATTTCAGAAAAAAATAGTCATGCTCCATAGATGTTTTAATGCAAATGGTCTAACTGGTGTGCTCCTGCTTTCAGGCCATGAATATTTTGGTTCCCTTCATGTTCAAATATGCAGTGGACAGCCTGAACGAGGTGTCTGGGAACGTGCTCAACCTCGGCGATGCCCCGAGCACCGCGGCCACCCTGGCAACTGCTGTCCTCGTGGGCTGTGAGTGCACTCCCACATCCTGCCTGGGACTTCAGGGGCTGCAGGGAGGGAGGGGTTCACAGCTCCTGCCCATTGCACTGCTGGCCATCATAGCTGGTTGTGAGTCACAGAATCACCCAGTGGTTTGGGCTGGAAGGGACCTTAAATGTCATCCGTGGGCAGGGACACCTCCCACTGTCCCAGGGTGCTCCAAGCCCTGTCCAGCCTGGCCTTGGGCACTGCCAGGGATCCAGGGGCAGCCCCAGCTGCTCTGGGCATCCTCACAGGACCTGCCCGCCCTGCCAGGGAACAATTCCTAATTCCCAATATCCCATCCATCCCTGCCCTGTCGCAGTGGGAGCCATTCTGTGTGTCCGAGGGCACAAGCTGTCTGGCACAAGCTGTCCTCCACAAGCTGTGTGGCCTTGGGCACTTCCAGGGATCCAGGGACAGCCACAGCTTCCCTGTGCACCTGTGCCAGGGCCTCACCACCCTCCCAGGGAACAATTCCTAATTCCCAATATCCCATCCATCCCTGCCCTGTGGCAGTGGGAGCCATTCCCCGTGTCGTTTCCCTCCATCCTTTGTCCCCAGTCCCTCTCCAGCTCTCCTGGAACCAAACCCACCTAATCTCAGCCCTGCTATGTCTGGAAAGCATTATACTATCCATGTACATTGCCCTAGCCATATGGCCTGTCCAAGTACAGTCATCAGCCTCCACCATCCTACCTATCCTCATGCTAGCATTTAGGCCCTGAAAGGTGCTCTGGGGTCTCCCTGAAGCCTTCTCCTCTCCAGGTGAGCACCCCCAGCTCTGCCAGAGCCCCCAGAGTGTTGTAACAATTTCATAGTTACGCTGTGTTGATGTCTATTCCTAATATTCTCTGACCTTGCTTCTGGTATTCCAATTAAAAAGTGAAATAATGCTTATAGAAATTATTCTTGATTATAAATCCTGCCCTTTCTTATAACCAGCTATAAAAAGAAACTGATTTAAATGTGTGCACAATGGTTTATAAATGAAAAATTGCATAAAGCTTGGGCCAATTAAGTATAAATTACCTTTGAACTAAAATTGTTGAAAATATATAAAGAATGAGTCTAGTGTAATTTCATGCATGAAGGGAAGTTGAAAATATAATTATTTTCATTTTGTAAACTTTTTCATTCCTTTTTAGATGGTATCTCAAGAGCTGGGGCAGCGTTATTTAATGAAGCTAGAAATGCAGTATTTGGGAAGGTAGCTCAAAATTCAATCAGGAGGATTGCCAAGAATGTTTTCCTGCACCTTCACAACCTGGACCTGGCCTTCCATCTGAGCAGGCAAACAGGAGCTCTGTCAAAAACCATCGACAGAGGCACCAGGGGCATCAGCTTTGTTCTCAGTGCTTTAGTGTTTAACCTGGGACCCACAATGTTTGAGGTGGCTCTGGTCAGTGGAATTCTGGTAAGTGTGGTTAATCATTGTTGGAATTGTCTCATTTAGGAATGATGCTCTTACCAAAGTCTACTGAGTACTAATAATAATCATTGAATTTATAAGGTGAAAGCAACTACTTTAAAAGAGAGCAACACATAGTTTTCAAGTATCTGTTGCTTTAAATAAGCTTATTTGAAATGATTTTCACATTTAAAACCTCTCTTCAGCCAGTTGCATTTATGTGGACAGTTTTTAATGTTTTTCTACAGAATTGTTGGAAAAAATGAAATCAGAAAAGTAAACTGTTCACACAAGTGTCAAATATATCCAGGTGAATAGTGAAGAAACAGAATAAAAATGTTGTGGTTCAGTGTATTCAGAATAGAGGAGGGAGTGATTATTGGTTCTTTCCTGAATACTGATCTGGACTTATCCAGAACTTAAAAGTGAAAATTAGCTTTTGGAAAACAGGCTTCTCCTGGCAGGTTTTAAGCTTAATGCCCTGAAATTTGAACTTCTACAAAATAAATCACACGTTCTGTCTTTGAAGTCAGGATCTTTGGGTGTTATTTGGGTGCAAAAATCTGAATCATGATTATGTATCTTGGTTTAAATTAAAAACAAGAATCTTGTTCTATTTATTGGCCTTTTTGGAAAGACTTAATCAAGTTTGAATGGAACAGTGAAATGCCTGTTGGGTTCCATTTTCTAACCAGTGGAAATTGCAGACCAGGCTGGCTGTCAGCCAACCCTCCTTAGGGCTTTTCTCTCCTGATGTGCCCTGAAGTACAGAAAATGCTTCCTAAGTTGTTTTGCAAGGCCATTTATTTCTTCTTCTACAGTCCAGCTTTATTTCAAAATCCACTGAAAAAGCATAGAAACAAATACTTATTTGTGAAAGCAGCATAAGCATCAGCAGCATTTATGTTTTATAATGTGAAAAATAACTTTGCAGTATTATATACACTAGCTCTTGGTTATTGCCTCCAATCTTTTCATCTAAATCCTTCTTGCTGCTTTCCTTTTGAGTTGAAGCCTTTATTTAGCCTTAAGCTGTTCAGAGCAGGGATTGTGTTGGGAGGGACCATCATTTCTTGTCTTAAAATTAGAATAGCTTAGCTGGAGACATCAGTGAAGTTTTGAAAACAATGATGATTCTTTTTTTTTATTATTATTTGATTTGAAATCTTGCAGTATTACAAGTGTGGTGCCGAGTTTGCTTTGGTCACTCTGGGGACCCTGGGAGCCTACGCAGCGTTCACCATAGGAATCACACAGTGGAGGTAAGGCAGGCCCTGCCCTCACAGTCCTCAGGGTGCTCCCATGCCTCAGCCTCAGCTTGGGATGGTGCCTTCAGTGGCTGCCTGGAACAGAGGCCAGACAGGATTAAGAGAATAAAGTGGGTATTTATTAAAGGCCTTCAATAGGTTCACCTTGGGCAGTGCAGAAACCACCAAGGACACACCCAGGATGGACAATGGTCACGAGTTTTTCAGACAATTACAAGTTTGGTTCATTTACATATCAGGGGTTAATCCTCCAATTCCAGCTTCAGGCAGTGAAGTCATATTCCCCCAGTTTGCTCCCCCCCAATTCACTTTTCTTGATACTTTTCAGGGCCTGAGGCAGTAGAGCATCTTTGAATCTCAGGCCTAGAGGAACTGTTTTGTCTGACCAAAATGTGAAGACAGTTAACTAACACTCTATATAGAATTTAGAGTTATACACTAATGCAGTACAGGGTTTGAAAAATAGAAAAGCTAAAATCCTAATGCATCAGTGACTGGATGAAACCTTCCTTTCCTTTCCCAGGACAAAGTTTCGGATAGAAATGAACAAAGCTGACAACGACGCTGGTAACGCTGCCATTGACTCGCTCCTGAATTATGAGACTGTGAAGGTAAGGCCAGTCTTTACTACCAGGCTCTTTGTCTTGCTTCTGTCAGCCTTAGGGAAGTGAGTCATAAGATTCATCTTTAAAGGGCTGCATATTTGGAGCAATAGCATATTTCTAAGCATTATTCATTTGAAGAGGAGTGCGTGGCACTGACAGAGTAGCGGGAAGGTTGTTAGCGGGGGCTGGGAAAAATCTCTTTGTTAATAAAGAATGAGAAGTTTCTTTCATGGCTGAATCACCTTGACCATCAATTTCTGCAAAGAGTAAACTTAGTCTTGAAGAGGAGATTTAGGTTGGATATTAGGGAAGGTTGATCACCCAGAGGATGGTGGGGCACTGAACAAGCTCCCAAGGAATGGACATGGTCCTGAGGCTGCCAGGGCTCCAGGAGTGTTTAGACAGCTCTGTCAGGCACAGGGTGGGATTGTTGGTGTGTCCTGGGCAGGAGCTGGGCTGCATGATCCTTGTGGGTTCTTTCCAACTCAGGATATTCTCTGATTCCTTCCTTCAGTTGTGAGAACTGTTGGAGAGGAGCTGTGTGTGTGTGTGTGTGTGTGTCACTGCATGTTCATACTGGATTTTAGAGCCACTTCACCAGTCCAACATGTTTGTCACTGTCACATTTACCATTTTTGTTTATATTGTAGTATTTCAATAATGAAAAATACGAAGCCCAACGGTATGATGAGTTCCTGAAGACCTATGAAAAAGCCTCCCTGAAGACTACCTCTACTTTAGCTCTCCTCAACTTTGGCCAGAGTGCCATATTTAGTGTGGGTTTAACAGCCATCATGGTGCTCGCCAGCCAGGGCATTATTGCAGGTAACTCACCTGTCTGAAAGCCTAAAATGAGTCTCCTTTACCTCAGTTCATCCACAACAGAGGTGTTAGTGTTAATTAGCTGAGGGTTGATGTGATAGTTCATTTTGAGAGTTTTTGGTTGAGAGTTTTAAGTTTTGTCTATATATTTCTGCTTCTTGGGAGTATTATTAATTCCATTTTATCTCTCTCTCAATGGCTCTCTCAATCATACTATGATTTTATCAAAAGCATTATAAAAGTTTAGCAGTTAAAGAAAGATCCCAAGAAAATGTCACTTTAGGAAGTTTTTCTTAAAGGTTTTTGAAAGGCACTTCTATAGATAAAAATATTTCTGTGGACATTGTACAAAGATCCTTTCTTTTTGCCCTTCTCCCTTACCATTTTGGCAAGACTCCATGTATGTATACCCCTGTGCTTTGTTTCCAGTAGTTTTGTTACCAATAATTCACTTTCCTTCCATTAATAAGGGCACATTATTAAAATAATTGCTTCCATCTGTTCTACACTTGTCTAATTTACTACATAAAATAAAGCCTGCTTGATTAGGAAGACAGAGTACAAACTTCAAATACAGAATTGGGATGAAGCTCTGCTAAAGCAAGGTGGTTTTAGAGTAAAAATAATGATGCTTTAAAGACTGTTAACATCCAGAAGTGTTTGAAGGGCAGACCTTTATACCATGTGCTCTTTCTTGCATCTGCTTTGCCCTTTTTAAAGATGCCAGGGCAGGGAAGGGTTACACTGAACAGATCAGTCAGTAGGTGCAGTTTATAGCTGTTCTTAGGAAGATTTAGAATAGCTTGAAGCAGGATGGTAGACATATGGCTTTAAATCATCTTTCTGGGCCTGTTTCAGCTGAACTGACCTGCCACTTACCTTTAGCTGCTGTGACATCCTGAGCTTTCCCTTGATCAGCCTGTTTGATACCGAGCTGCCCAGAGCTTCTCAGTGTGTTTCAGCAGCTCTCTGGTACATACAGTGTGAAAGCTCTCTCTTGATCATGACAGAATCTATCATTAGGATTTGTCTGTAATTGTACTTAAGATTGTCTTTCCTGATTTGTGCTTCCATATATTATTTCCTTCCCTTTTAACTTCCTTAGGCCTCTCTGAGGATTTTACAGTCTGATGTGTGTGCTGCTTGCCTTATTTGCCAGTGCTATTGCATCTTTTTTAAAGTGAAATCCACACAAATATTGCCATTCATTTCAGGCACCCATATAAAAATCTGGGAATGGATTCTGGGGTTTTGTTTGTTATTTAAACATCTGGGTTTAGAAATGAGATAAAAGAAATTAGGTTTGATGGACTTGATTCTTTCTTTTGGTGCATCCTAAAAGGAAAACCCTTCAAGTCTCCTTATTCTCTCACACCCCTTTTGTTTTAAGGCAGCCTTTCTGTTGGAGATCTGGTAATGGTGAATGGATTGCTGTTCCAGCTTTCTCTGCCCCTGAACTTCCTGGGAACAGTGTACAGAGAGACAAGACAAGCACTGATAGATATGAATACCTTGTTTACACTTCTCAGTGTAGATACCAAAATTAAAGTAAGTAGTAGCTTATTTTCTTAAAGTACTTGGGCATTTAACAGGGCTGTTAGTGGCAATGCCATCATTTTACCACATTCTCATCTTCCAGGTTTAATTTCTATTCATGAAAGATTTGTTGTGTGTGAGGTTGCTGTTCTGCCTCTTCTTTAAGTGCAGTTACTGCAATAAGTTGATTTTTTTTTTCTTGCAGAGAAGCAAAAATTGCTTCATGGAAGCTGTGTTTGTATTGAGATTTTTTTATTTAAGTATTCATGCCTCGTGCTTGAATTTTTATTGGTAATTAATGATGCAGAATATATTGCAAAAGAAGTTATGAGGCAGAGTGTTTACAGCAGAAATTTTTACCTCCTTTGGGGAAAAGGAGGAACAAACCAATGTCACTTGTGCAGCAAAATATGATTATTTTCCACATATCTGAGCTGGACTGTCTGTTTGCCTTTTTGTGAGGTGGGAAAGGGACTGTTGAGCTTGTTGAAGTGTTGGAGATAATTTCTGGGCAGCAGATAAAGTGGAATTCTTCTTTTCATAGGACAAAGAGCTGGCTCCACCCCTGCAGATCACCCCCCAGACTGCTTCCATTGCCTTTGACAATGTGCATTTTGAATACCTGAAGGGGCAGAAAGTCCTTGCTGGAGTGTCCTTTGAAGTCCCTGCAGGAAAGAAAGTGGCCATTGTAGGAGGTAGTGGGTCAGGGTGGGTAAATGGACTAAATATGCCAATCAACGTAGAATTTAGTTTCTTAAATGTGGTGCTGCTTGTGTTTGCTTTTTATTGTTTGTACATCATTCCTGATTGGAGATTGTAAATGGCAAACCAGGATGTAACATTAACTTCAATTCTTTTCAATTCCAGGAAAAGCACCATTGTGAGGTTATTATTTCGTTTCTATGAACCTCAGAAAGGAAACATTTATGTTGCTGGACAGAACATCCAAGATGTCAGTTTGGAAAGTCTGAGAAAGGCAATAGGAGTTGTGCCTCAGGTATTCCATGTTTCCTTCTCCCCAGACAGTCCATTGGAACAGTAACTCTGGTCTATTGTAGCAGTAATTCTCAGTATCTGGCACTGTTCAGTGAAGGCCACTCCTAATGCAGTGGTTTTGCATGGTGACTTTCAAAGGAACTAGACTTTTTTCCCCCAGGAAATATTATGTTTTTATATGCATCATCATATAGATCCAATTTCTGAAATGTGTTTAAGCCTCCCCATGAGAAACTGCCTCCAGCTTTAAGTGATTTAGCTTTATAGTTGATTACCACCCGTAATGAGTTAGCAAAGTGGTGAAACTGTGCATGACATACATATTTAGGACACAAAATGTATTAATCCCTTTTTTGGGAAAAGAAATGTCCCCAAACACTTTTACCTTCAGGCTGTGTAAAGAAAAATACAAACCATTCTGTATGGATTCTTTCACAGGCTGGGGACTGTAACAGGCCCTGGTTTTGCAAGGGCCCCATGGTGTGCACAAACCTAAAGATAGGAAATGCCAAGCCATGGTGAATGGGCTAGAAAGACCCTATTCCACCTTTGGACCCCTGCTTATCTCTCTGTAACCCTGTAGGTCACTTTCCTTTAACCTTTGCCATTGGAACATTTCTGATCCCCTGTACCCTATATAAAGGGCTGTTTTAGCCTGGTTTTGATAGAAGAGCTGTCACTGGAACCTTTCTCAGAAGAACCAATAAAGACATCATTGTGGGACCCCACATGGCCTTCTCTCTTTCCGCCTGCCTGGGCACCTTGCAAGCTGAAGAGCTGATAATCACTAAAGAGCTGATAATCACTAAAGAGCTGATATCCCTTAAGCTTGCTAAGGTTGCCTGTGGCTGAGAACTGCTTGGGAATTGGGACAGTCTGTCCCATAGAGGACTGAGCTATCCAGACCCTGCAGCCTGCTGGGGACACCCTGAACCCAGCAAGACTGATTTAGGGGACAGTTCTGAAGCTGATGTTCATAATTTCTTCTTTAAATGTGCTTCCCGCCAATGCAGGATGCTGTTCTCTTCCATAACACCATCTACTACAACCTGCTCTATGGCAACACAGAGGCCACAGCAGAGGAGGTGTACGCGGTGGCCAGGCTGGCAGGGATCCATGATGCCATCCTGAGGATGCCCAATGGCTACAACACCCAGGTTGGGGAGCGAGGACTCAAACTCTCAGGTGGGCTTCCAGCTTCTTTGTATCCCTTTTGCTGCCTCAAAGTTTCATGCAGAGTTTAGTCCTCAGGTTTGCTTTTAGTTTATTTAGTTTATCATACAGAATCATTAAGGTGGGAGAAGATCTCCAAGATCAAGTCCAGCCTTTGAGTAAATCCCACCATGCCCATTAAACTGCATCACCAAGTGCCACATCCATTCCTTTTTGGCTTCCAGGGATGGTGACTCCACCACTGCCCAGGGCAGCCTGATCCAATGTATGACCCTTCAGTGAAGAAATCTTGCCTATCATCCAACCTGAACCTCCCCTGGCCCAGCCTGAGGCTGTTCCCTCTCCTCCTGTCCCTGTTCCCTGGGAGCAGAGCCCAGGCCCCCCCAGCTGTCCCCTCCTGTCAGGAGTTGTGCAGAGCCACAAGATCCCCCCTGAGCCTCCTTTTCTCCAGGCTGAGCCCCTTTCCAGCTCCCTCAGCTGCCCCTCATAGGATTTATGTTCCAGGCCCTTCCCCAGCTCCATTCTCTTCTCTGGACACTCTCCAGCCCCTTAATGTCCTTATAGAGAGGAGCCCAAAATACCTACCTGGAAAGGCTGAATATTAATATGAAGGTGTGCAGTTTAAGGCAGCTGTAGTCTGCAAGATGTTCAAAGGAATGTATTTTCAGGGGATAGTGTTAATTGAGGTTGTAAGTGAGGCTGGTGGTGCATCTAAGTAAAAATTATTTTTCTCATGATCTGTTTGGGTAGTGGACTAGAATTGGGCACTTTGTGTGTTTTGAGGGATGCAGTGGGTGCAGACAGAGGTGCTGCCTGTTGCAGAGACAGTTCTGAGGGGGATTTCTTTCTCTGCAGCTGCTGCAGTCAGGAGTCCTGGTGCCTTTGAAAAAGGGGGTCAGAGGGTACAGGCTGTACCCAGAACGTGAGTGCAGGAGAAAGTGTGCATGCTGCAGAAGGGGATTATGCAGAGACCTAAAAGAGAAATAAAGTATGTGAAGCACAGATCTGGGTGAGGGAATAGAAGGTGCTAAATAGGTACTGGCAGAACTGAAGAGAATCGTGCTAACAATGAAAGATTTGTCTTGTGCTGCCTGTCTCCCCACACTCATAATTGCTGGAAAGAGGATTTGACTGACAAATAGGTTTGAAATGTCTTGGTGTTGATAGAAGAATAGAATGGTTTCAGTTGGAGGGAATCTTCTAAAAATCATCTAAACCAACCCTCCTGCTGCGAGCAGGGGCATCTTTCACTAGACCAGGTTGCTCCGTGCCTTAGAACTTATGTTGAGGTTTAGATTGGCTTTTAGGAAAAATCTCTTCATCCAAAGATTTGATCAGGCTTCTCAGGGCAGTGGTGGACTCCTCATGCCTGGAGGGATTTTACAGCTGTGTGGATGTGGCACTTGGGGACATGGGTCAGTGGTGACCATGGTGGCTGGGGGAACAGTTGGGCTCCATGGTCTTGTGGGGCTTTTCCAACCTGCATGATTCTGTGTCCCTTTCTGAGTCTGGAGCATTGTGTGTGGGTATGTTGGAGTTTCCTTCTGACCTCGTGACTCCTGTAACAGAGCCTTTCAGAAAATGGTTCTGCCTTTCCTCCATCCTTCAGTGTGTGCTGCCACTGGGATGGTCATAAGCACCCACCTGCCAGTACTTCCACAAAGATGGTGTTGAGAAAGGGAAGGGAATTGTGTTCTTTTACTGCTTTGTTTGTATTTAACAAAGAAAGAGTATGTAAAATACTCAGGAGAAAGACAATGGAATTCTTTCGAGCTCTGAATAAGCATCTGCCACTGAAAGAACAGCTTCAGTTTCTTATTTTCAACAATTAGGTGAATATTGACAAATCCCAGTTGTAAACAAGCTTCAGGAATGTGTGCAGCCAGGGTACAGGAGTCTCAGGCCAGTGCTCTCAGAACTGGTGTCATTGTTCAAAGGATTGGAGATACCAAATGGAAAGCTCTGAGTTCCTTCAGTGGCTGTGTAAAATGCTACTGCTAATTGGAATCTATAGTTCTCTCAATAGTAGATTGGCTCCCTAAATCCTTATAAAGATATGTATTGGATTCATTTCAGAATCGGTTTCTGGGGTTTTTTTAAGTTGGGTGAGGCTTCCTCAAGTCTAAGGAGAACACAAAGTCCTGCTTTGTTGTGTTACTTTGTGGCAGGAATAGGGTGAGTAAAAGCTGCGTGAATTGAAGTGATTCTCTTTAAAATCCAGGGGTTTGTGTGCACAATGGAAAAACAAGATTTTAGCTGCAATGACAGATTTGCCAATTTAAGTGGTGATGTAGCATTTTGTGCAGTTCTTACTGTTCTCAAGGATTGATTCATCAAGAGTAAAGAGTGAAAAACAAGTTGTTTGGGTTGTTCCAATTAGAACCCATATCAGTGTTGGCTAATAGATGTGTAATAGGCAGAGCTGCAAATCCCTGACTCTGTGAATGGAACAATTTCTGTGCTGCTGCCCTGAGTGTGAATGGGGAACAACATTCCCTGCAAATATGGGGGATCTGGTTACTGAAATATGTCTTTCAAACATGGATATTGTCAAGCTGTGAGTTTTGAAGATGCTGTACAGGGGAGGGAGGGAGAGCACACTAAAACAGACTGAGTAAATCATACAGTTCTAATTGCTCCCGAGTTCTGCCAAAGACAGTTTAAAATGTGAACTGCAGCATTACCACCAGCCTTTTAAATGGTTTATGAAAGCATGTTCTCTCCTGATAGGAATGGAACATTAACAAGAATATAATGGTATTAAATGGAATGTTTTGAAGTCTTGCATAAAACAAAGGAGGACAAGTGCACAAATGTGACGTGTTTGCGTCGCGTACCAAATGTTTAGCAGATTTTAAGTTCTCAAACGCACCTGTTTTCCTGTCTGTAAAAGTTGCCCTGAGTTATTCTTGAGTAGATGTTGGCTGTAAGAATTGTTTAGGAAGGAAACTAGTCTGAAACTGGGTTATATCAGAAACCAGCAGGCTGTAGGTTGCAGGCTGATGGTGGTTTGCAGTACAATATTAACTGTTCTTGAGTGAAATTTGCCATTTTGGGGTGGGAAGTTGGATGAATATCAAGGAGAGACCTGAAAGACACAATGTGTGAGCAAAATGCCTGAAATCCAATACAGCAGGTGTGGAGAGTACAGTGGTGAGAGAAAACTGGATTTGTATGTGCAGAGTTCCTAAATGGAGCAGAGCTTAGGCCAGGTTGAATGGGCTCCTACTCCCAGGTGTACAGAATGAGTAACTGTACAGCATTGTTACTCACCTGTGTCAGACTCTTGCCTTGGAGCAGATACAAAATAGTTCTCTGTCCTTTTCCAAAAGGATGAGCAATCTTGAATCACTAAATTTACCAGGGAGCAGGAACTTGTGTGCTATCTTATGTAACGTGTCAGACATTTGTCAGCAGTGACTCTGATGCCTATTAAAAAAAGGAGAAAAAACCCAACAACCAACCCTTCAAAATCATGTCTGCTGTTGAATTTAGACTATCACAATTGTAACTTAATCTTTTTTCTTTTTTTTCCTCTTTCCCCCTCATTCAGGAGGAGAAAAGCAAAGAGTTGCAATTGCCAGAGCAATGTTAAAGGAGCCACTTATTTTTCTCTATGATGAAGCCACATCATCTTTAGATTCAATTACAGAAGAGGTAAATTGAGATAAAAATTCTAAAATTTAGGTGATACAATGATGTTTGATTCTGATGCTTTTCCTTGTTCTTTTCCTCTCAGAATTCTGTTCTTTTTCAAGTGTTTTCTCAGTATTATTAAGAGATGCTGTGTTGAAGCTGTTGTCCTAAAGTGTGGAGCAGAGATACTCAGTCCATCTCCATGGAGAGAGTGAGGGATATCAGCTGTCTCTGGGATATTTTCTGTTTCCACTCTTGACACATTCATACCTTGAAGCTGGTGCAGCTAAAAAATCCCTCTAAATAATTGAGATATAATGCAGGACAAACCCCCCTGGTTTGTTGTGCAGATGCAGGTGATGTGGGTGTGACCTGCAGTGCTGCTGTTCATTTGTGCTCATTCCACAGGAAGAGCTGTGACATGCATGTGGTGGCACTGTGACAGGAGCTGCATCAGCCTTCATAACAACATCTTTGTTTAAGCACAAAACTCTCAGCACCAGCAGTAATTTCCCAAACTGATGTCATCAAAAATGAGTTAAGCTATGGCTCTGTTCACTTATGCAGATTGAGTGAATTTATTGACCTGTAATCACTAAATTGCTTTCATTTTCCAGATGCAAAGAATCCAGAGGATGAACTGTACATCCATATAGCACAGCTCTGAAATGTAGCACAGCTTCCTCGTGGGCCAGAAATGTCCACATCACTCTGAGTTCTCACATTTTTCCTCTCTTGATTTGCTGTATCTGTGCAAGAGTCATAAGCAAAGCAGAAAGTTTCAGAGTAGAAATCACTTGGAAGACAGCAAATGAAAATGAGGCTTTTCCACAAGAGTATGCCTGGAAATGGAAATCTTTTCTGACAAAAATTTTCAGAGAAATAAAGTGGACACTTCACTTCTGGTAGTGAGGGCACAAATTCCCCGTCAGTGCTCCTTGCAGAGGGATGTGGTTTGGAAGGTGACATAGAGCTCACATAGGAAACACTGGATGGATAGATAGATAATTCCCAGAATTGCTCTGCCCTTGTTCCACATTAGCATAATACTGAGAGGGATTTTTTTCTTTAACAATCATGGGAAAGCATTAATATTACAACCACGAGGAGTTCTTATTTTCAGATGCTTTTACTGCTGTTTGCTGCTTGTGTAGCATGGCTCCGTGGGGAAGTTTTTTCCTGAAATGAAGTGACACTTCTCTTCCTGTGTCCCTGGGGATAGCTGTGTTTTTCTGTGAATACAAGCTTTTTTTTCAGTTTGAGGCTTTAGCAAAACCACAGATATTTCATGTTTGGGACTCTTCTGTTTCTCCTGTACGTACTCATGGCCGTTTGTTATTGGGAAGCTGTAGCAGTACCAGATATGATTTTCAAAACTTATTTACAGTAATTTGCATATTTCCAGCAGCATTTTATCTCTCCTCATCTCACTCAGGAGTGTGTAAGAGTTTGTGTCTATTCCATTCTTGCAGAACATTCTCAAAGCCATGAGGGACATGGTGAAGCACCGGACGTCGATTTTCATTGCCCACAGGTTGTCCACGGTGGTGGATGCAGATGAGATCATCGTGCTGGATCAGGTGAGGGCTCCCCTGGTGCTGTGGGATATTCACATCATGTCAGGGTTTGGTTTAGGGACTCTGTGTGTCCAGTTTGAATTGTTACACTCCCACCAAGCTGCTAGAAGTTTTTTCTTTGGAAATGAACATGTTTGAAAATTCCATCCCAAGCTTGGCATGTGTGACTCTCTTGTATGTTGTTGTTTTTATGCCTTACTGTTGCATGTTTTTAATCTAATTTTTTGCATGCTTCTGTCATCTGAAATTTCCTAATGTGTTCCCCCAATTTATGCTTCGCTCTCATTGCTCAGTGTCTGTTTTTCACATACATCCATTTTTCCTCTCAGCGGAAGGAGAGAGGACAGCGTGTTCCGTTTCCATGCAGACAGAACTATTGCAGGATTGTTCAGCCTCATTATGTTAAAAATCTGAGCACCATTCTCTGTTGTACCTGTAGAAAAGTGTGATTGTTCCCTTTCTGTAGGCTTCTTTTGTAAGAAAAAACCAACATGTCTCAACATTTGATTCCCTAATATCAGTGTTCAGCTGTTACCTCATACTCACCCAAAGTCCATTTTTTCTCTATTATCCATATCTGGCAAGAGATTTAAAGTAAACAAATGTCCTTAAGATAACTTCATAATTATTCTTTTAACTGATAATGCTGAAAGTACAGTGCTCTGATCTGCTGATAATAGATGTTAAATTTATCTCTGCATTCATTTTTATCAGTTGCTATTTATAAGCTTGTGCTCATAGGTGTCTTTAGTGACTTAAAATACACATCTAAAAGCAAATAAATTATTCTTACACTACATTCAGTGATTTCAGGGACAATTAGAACCATATCTTTATGAAATAGTGACATTTGCTACACAAAACTCAGCTTTATATGAATCTCAGGATGAAGTAGTGGAATAAATCACTTGCAGTGCTCCATGGAGTTTTTATTTGGTTTTGATCTGCTTTGTTTTTTCAGCTTTTGCTGAAAAACCCTCTCCTAAGGTGTATCCTTCCTACAAGTGCACGTTAAAACATCTCACAAACATTTTGTAACGTGTCACAAGGCAATTGGCAGCTTTTTGTTTTCCATGCAATTTTTCACAGCTTCCTGAGAGCGTGTTTTGTGTTGTAGTGTAACTGTTAAATTAAAAATAAAAGCACAGCCTTGAACTGTGAGGGAGCCAGGGTGCTTCCTTTGCTGAAGGATGGAATTGTGGATGAGGGAGGCAGCACTGCCTTGTGCCTCTGCCATCCCAGCAGGATTGATGTGTTAGCAGCCAGGTAACTCAGGATCAGGAGCAGGGATGACACAGGGTGATTGTGCCTGGTTTTACTTAGCAATGGTAATCAGGGAATCACAATTCCAGCACCTTTGCTGAGGTAAAATCAGAATCATTCCTGGGTGAGTAAATGTTGGAATAATGATACAGATCCTGATGCTGTAGAGCTGAGCAGAGAAGTTCCATTTTTAGGATTGGTCAAGACTTACTAAAAAAAAAGCCAACATTCAAAACCTGCTCTCTACTCCAAATTAATCATTTAAAGAATTTAAGTAAATTCTGCAGTTCTGTTGATCAAGTGTATGTTTGTTCAGATTCCACTGGCACAACTACTAATAGAAGTGCCAAGACACAAATTCTTTCCCAGCTTGTCCATCAGCAGATGTCACAAGGAGGTAGATTTAATTGTAAATCAGAATTTAGAACTGATATCAAATCCATGTAGTTGTCTGTATAATGAGAAGGAAAAGTAGCTGGAGAATGAATTAATGTATCAGTTTAATTTGAAGTCAGTGAATGTGTCTCTCAAAGTAGAAAATTAGTTTGGTTTTTAAAGAGTGATGGTATTTCTCTGTAGGGTTGGAGTTCTCATGGGATTCTCCTCTCCAACTCTTCCTTTCCATGCTGATAGTCAATAAATCATCTCTGCTCCTGAGAACAGCCCAGAAAACTGAACAGCTCACACAATTTTCATGGTGGTGATTGCAGTGACACAAGCTACAGAGCACCCATAAAAGCAGTTTGCACTAATTGTTTTCAGGATTTGATCTTAGATGTGCTTTGCTTGTCTAATATAAACCCCTCTCTGTCTGCTCTTCTCTTTTAGCTTCCTCACCTGTGTTTGTTACTGAGCAAAGATAAATCTGTGTTTATTTTGGTACATTGATGTCACTTTGCAGGAGTAGTTGAACACCTTGCTCCTCCTATAGAGGTCCATATTTACTTTAGATTCCACATTTACTTTAGATAACTCCTCCAGTTTAGATAGGAAACTTTACTTTAGATAACTCCTCCAGTTTAGATAGGAAACTTTCCATGCTACTTTAGATTTTGTCCAGATGGACAAAAGGCACCCACAGTCTGAGAAGAGCACAGCTCCTTGTTTCAGCTGGCAGTGCCCACACAAGTGAGTGCACTGTGCAGTCCATCCTTCCTTGCTGTTTCAAGCTCTTCCTCATTTATAACTGCTCTAATCCATACTGTGAAACTGTGGTCCATAGGCTGGCCTGTTGCTAAAGATCTGGGAGTGTGGGTTCCTGACTTCCTGCCCTTGTTTTGCAGGGTAAAGTCGCAGAACGTGGCAGGCACGCAGAGCTCCTGGCAAACCCCAGCAATCTCTACTATGAGATGTGGCACACACAGAGCAGCAAAGTGCTCCACAGTCACAACCACCCAGACTGGGAGGAGAGACATAGCCACACGTCCAAAGAGGAGGAAAGGAAGAAGCTAGAAGAAGAAATTATCAACAGTGTGAAAGGCTGTGGGAACTGTTCGTGCTGAATAGGATCCTGGATCTTGTATAGCAGGTTAAAAATGCACAAGAATACAGTGAAATACAGCTCTTGTTTTTAAGTCAGCATTCAAAAACTTCTGGGTTTTGCAATTTTTGGATTTTACAGTTTCACAGAGGGACATAATTTCAACCAAAGGAGTTCTATTTTTGCATCTTTAGGAATCTCTAATATTCAGTGGCATCTGCAAGAGCTGAGCTTTTTCAAAAACTTTAAACTTCCCAACCAAGGGTGTAATTTATGGCAATTTTTAGGCATTGATAAATTCTCCTGGTAGTTGCCTGATGTGGATTATTAAATTGTAAACGGATTTGTCCCTGATTTACATTATTTCTCATCATTGATGGTTGATAAATGCGTCATGTTTTAATTGTAATTGGGCTAATTTGAACTCATTTGCTAGTGAGGAAGATGCCTTTTAAATTCTTCAGTGGTGTTCTGGTTTAAAAATCTTCCTTGTAGAGAGTAAGAACAGCCTCAACAAAACATTAGACTTCTAGTAGCAAACTAAATATTGGAATTACCCCTCTCACCTTCCAGAAGCACCTTTCATACTGCACTATCAGGAAATGGATTGGTATTATTCTAAAGGAAAACTAACAGCATTTTTAGGTGAAAAATGAACAATTCTAAGTTCAGGATTCTGTATCCTCACCATCTGCTGTAGTAGCCAAAGCAGAATGAAGTCGCTCTTTCTAGTTCAGTCATGGTCTTAGGGAGCAATTAAGATTCAATAAAGACTTCCATAAATTTCTATTATCTCATTAATGTATGAGAAAATGACCTGGATAATGCTGAAAGCATTGCTGTAATAATCTCCTCATTTCAACAGCCAAAACTTCTCCAGTGGATGGAAACCTCAGACTCTGGGGTCTGCAGGACGCTGGGGGTGTGTCAGGTTTGGGGGGGCTGCAGGGGTCACGTCTGGGAGAAGGTGCCAGAAGCTTCTCCTGTGTCCAGCAGAGCCAAGGCTGAGCACCTCACCAACAGGGCAATGCACTGCTGGGATCACAGATTGGGAAAGGAGGGAAAGCCTTGTAAGTGTAAGAGCAACTGCAGCCAGAGAGAGGAGCGGGAAATGGGAGAGGAGCAGCCCTGCAGACACAAGGGCAGGGAAGAAGGAGGGGCAAGAGGAGCTCCAGGCACTGGAGCCGAGATTCCCTGCAGCCCATGGGTGTCCACAGTGGAGCAGAAATGCACCTGCAGCCTGGGAAGGAGCCCTGCATGGAGCAGAGATGCACCAGGAGCCCTGCATGGAGCAGAGATGCACCTGCAGCCTGGGAAGGAGCCCTGCATGGAGCAGGGATGCACCTGCAGCCTAGAAAGGAGTCCATGCTGGAGCCAGGGGGATGTTCCCAGAGGAGGCTCTGGCCCTGGGGAAGCCCACACTGGATCAGGCTCCTGGCAGAAGCCATGGACAGAGGAGCTGGTGGTGCAGCAGATTTGCTGTGACCCCGTGGGGGGCCCATGCTGGAGCAACTTTTTCCTGAAGGACTGCACCCTGTGGCAAGAGGACACATGGAAAAAACACATAGAGGCAGGGGAACAGAATGAGGAGGAAGGAGCAGCAGGGACAACGTGATGAACTGACCACAGCCTCCACTGCCCATCCCCTGCACTGCTTGGAAGGAGGGGGGAATTCTGAAGTGAAGTTGAGCCTGGGAAGAAAGCAGGGATGGAAGGAAGGTGTTTTAAGATTTTATTTCATTTTCTCATTACCCAACTCACACTTCTAATTTGCAGTAAATGAAGTTAATTTCCCCAAGTGGAGTCTGTTTTGCCCATGACAGTAATTGTTGAGTGGTCTCTCCCTATCCCTGCCTTTCCCATGAGCCTTTTGTTGTGTTCTCTCCCTGCCCAGCTGTGTGGGCACCCAGCATCCAGCCAGGGTCATCCCACCACAACAGGGTTGTATTTTTAGGCCTTGTCTCTCCAGGGAAGTTCACCATCTCTTTAGCATGAGCTATCCTGGTGTAATTCTTCATGTTAAATTTAAGAATTAAAATCTTTCTCTTGGATGCTGAAAAACAACTTTGTTATTTCTGAGGAATTACACCAGTATAATTACATTGATATAATTACATTTGTAAATCAGATGCAAGATTTCTCAGTGTGGGCACTAGGGAAGGGTTGAATTTGGTGCTTCTGGAAATTTAATTGCAAATAGCGTTTATTTTTTTGTTATACCCCTCCCCTACAACTAAAAATAGGAACATAACTTAAAAGGAGTGAAACCTTTTCTAGCTACTTGTTTTCTCTCTCTTAAAATGATGGATGGAAAACCACGCTGGCATCAATCTCCAGTTAAAAATGATTCTAAAAGCACTTTAATTTTCATCCTTGGAGTGCAGAAGCAAAGTGAAGTCCAGTTAATGTAGTGGCAGTGCAGAATTCCAGCTTACAACCTTCCCTTTATTTTACTTAATTGTCTCCTGGTTGAGCTGCTGACAGCAGTGAGGGGACTGTAATGGTGCAGTTATCTCCCAGCTGCCAGAAATAGCAAAGGTTTATTGAAAATCTTATTTATGAGGAATCTCCCTTTCCTGCATTGTGACAAACCCCAAACTGTGGCTCTCCCCCTGCTCTGCAAGAGGTGATTTTTGGAATTAATCTGTCTGCTGTTCATGCAGCAGGTAACAGGCAAAAGCTGTAAAGAGTAATATTGCAATCCTAAGATTGTTTTCCTTTTGGCACAAAGATGAGAAATTACTCTGGTCTGAAATGTGGAGGGAAAGGGCTTTTCTCAGTGAAGAGGTTTCCATGTTCCTGGGCTTGGGCATCCCAGAAGGTCCCTACAGGGTGCACAGAATCAGGAATTGTCTGTGAAATGTCTGGAATCAAAACCCACTTTAATGCCAAGTCTGATTGTGTTTGTGAGGGACAATTTCAGATGAAAGCTGATGGATTTATCACTGGGGATGGACTTAGCAAGGACTGAGAGTCTTGGGCAGTACAGGTTTGGAATGAGGGTGGTTTTCAGGTGGTTAATGCCAGGAGTGATCAATAATTGTTTAAATCCATAGGGTTTGCAGGTCTGAGGCCATTACCTGTCTCTGCCATCCCTTTGGTGCCAGTGGATGTGCTGCAGCTCTGGCCAATTTCACATGGAATGGCAGGAGGGAACTCTGGACAATGGCAGTTCCTAAACCTGCTCATACACTAAAATGTGTATTCTGAAGAAGTGCACTGAGTTTCTGGAGATGATTGAAAACTTCCTCATGTCTTGGAATTGCTGGGTAAACTTTCTTGGCTTAGTGGTGGCTGTATTGGGGTGAATTGCTATGGAGAAGCTGCAGCACTACTGGCTGAGTCTCCTGTCTGCTGCAGAGTCAAACTTGTGCTCTTTTTATTTTTTTTTTCATTTAAATTTGAGGTTTTTATTCCTGTACTGTGACTCCAGAGTGTCACCACTGAAGCAGATGCTCAAAGCACTGAATGGGAGAGTGGTGGCTTTGGAGAGACTCAGTGACCCTTAGGACAGTCTGCCTGGCACCTCTCAGAAAAGCCTTACAATTCCCACAGAGACAGATTGGTCTGGGGGCTCTCTCCCAGCCTCAGTGGATCTTGGCAATTGTGCTCTGCTGCAAACTGAAACATCCCTTTTCTAAACAGCAGCTTTTCATATTCTGGACTCCTAGCTGGATGTTGTTCAAAATTCAAGTTATCTACTCCCATTATAAAATCTTTACCTGCAATTTTAGAGTAGAAAAAGACATTTATATTTTTTTGTCTCTTCACTTTCTGTTTTTAGAGGAAATGTGTTTGTAGAAAATGGACTTTAAAAATGGGCTGCTGCTTGCAGTGTGTAGTGATCTGCTAACTGTGAACTTAGAGAAATCAATCCTAATTTCCATGTAAAAACTTTTTAAGCTCAGGGTATCAAGTCACAACACACAAAGTTTGGGCTATTTTAACCTCCAAGTTAGGAAACTTAACGAGTTATTGGCAGAGAGGTTGTGCTTTTTCCAAGTGGATGTTCAAAGCTTATGCCTTGCAGATGATGCCTCAGGTTATCTCAGCTCTCTGTTCCATGGAGGTATAGTCACCTACATCTCTCAACACTGAGATTTTGTTCAAGCTTCTTTTCAGAATGGAAATGTAAAACTTACCTTGTACAGGAAGGTGACATGTTCCAGAACAACACAAAGCTCAGCTGAGATTGTGTAACCCTTCTGCTGGAAGACTCCTTACCCCACTCCTGTCCTTCATCTGTGTGTAGATAATTCTTACTAAATAAAGGATTTATCTTTGTGAATAGAAATGGCTGTCCTGTCACAACAGCTCTTTCAGCTTTGCAGCAATCCCCAGAGGAAACAGTCACTGCTGTGGAATGTGAGTCTTAATTCAGCAATTGTTTGTGGTGCTTGGTGGTGCCAGTGGAGCAGGTAACCAATACTGGGGTGTGGATTGGCATAAGGTGACTGAATTCCAGGGATCCATCAGGGTGAGTTCATGGATCACACCTGAATTCTGCCCCCACTCAGCTTTTGTGTGTGGAGCTGCAAAAGCAGGTGAGGAGCTCGTGTTGGCTGCATCCCCTGATGGGAATGAACGTGCTGGTGAGAAGCCTGACTGTGTCTTGCTTTTAAAACACTCTGTTTTTACAAATGTAACCTCTTAACGTGTGCTCACTCAAAGTAGAGCAGTTTTAAGAATCTGCTTGAACCCTTGACATGACAGTGTAATCACTGACTGGATTTCTAATTGCAGCTATAGCTCATTATCAAAGCAGAATGCAGGAAACATTTATTATTATATTATTATTAATTACTGCACTGCACTGTATTGATCTGAGCCACAACAGCCACTGTCCTGCTGTCACTGAGCTCTGTCAGCTTGTGCACAGGGTGTGGTGCAGGATGGATGGATGGATGGATGGATGGATGGCAGGCAGATCCTAGAGCAGCCTGGGGTGTTTCAGGTCTGACTGGATGAACTTTCAGCTGCTGTTTTTAAGTGTTCATTTGTTCTGCCTTCAAATCCTGTAATGGTACAGTGCAGGAGTGTTCCATAAATGTTATTGACATGAATGGAATGGCCACATCACAG
Organism: Geospiza fortis; assembly: GCF_000277835.1. Lineage (NCBI taxonomy): Eukaryota > Metazoa > Chordata > Aves > Passeriformes > Thraupidae > Geospiza > Geospiza fortis. The sequence continues at coordinate 1,142,768 of NW_005054500.1, read as the reverse complement.
ATGGAAGGACAAGAGGTAAATTGTAGATTGATATATAATAATGTATAGAACAGATAGAATTCATCTACTTCTTGACTTTAGTGGATAAATCTGATGTCTTTATAAGAAAATCCTTGAATGGTTAGTTCTTGAAAACTATCTTTTAAATTCCTCCCAGGTGACTTTTGACCTTTCTGCAGATGTTGGGACTAAACTCAGGGAATAGCCTTACCCAGCCTGGAAAACCAGCAGAAACCTTGAGAGAAGACTTTTCCAGCGGCAGGTCTTCAGGCTGGGGTGTGGGATCTCCTCCAGGTGAGAAGTGTCAGTTGTACTAGATGGCACAGTGGATTTATTAGTTAAAAGAAAAAGAGCCAAATGCTTTACTGGTGTCTTTGGGCAGAATTTAAAACAGCATCCCCAAAGCTGAAAGAGTCATGTAACATCTCAGCTCCCCCACATTAATTTCCAGTTTCTAATGCCCTTTATAAAATTGTCACGTAAAGCATTTTAAGTCACACCAACATAAACTTGTAAAGCTCTCAGCCTTGTACTGGAGAGGGAAAAGGAGACAAGTTCTTCCCCTCTATTATGGCGAAGAATAAAGAGCCTGGAGCAGAGTAAATCAGGTGGTGGGGTGTCTTTGAGTGCCTTGTGCAAGTGTCAGCTGAAGATTTTACTGGCCTTGTACACACCAACGAATATTTAGAAAAGTGAGGTTGAACAGATGAAAAGTTTGCCTATTGCACTTGTCAGAGAAAATGGAATGTGAAGGTCAGTGTGTAGTTGGGAGGGAACCATTCAAGAACAGCAGTGGAGGAATTACGGAATGGGCTCTGAGCTTTTAAAACATGGAAATGCATCTTCATATGTTTGCTCACAGAGTTGTAAAAATCTTTATTTCTTCAGTGAATTGAAAATCTTCCTGGCTTTTGAAGAACACAGATAAAAGATTCAGCTTATTTACAATTAAAACCAGGGAATGTTCTCTGGGGAAAACAGTGTTTGCAGAATCTGTAAAAGGTGATGAGTGATAGCGCGTGTCGATGCCGCTACTTGCGATTGCAGGAACGTAGGATACTTGGCAGGATACAAGGGAGGGGGAAGAGCACAAGGCACAAGTATTTTAGGCTGGAGTTGTTCCTTCTGCCTTGTGGAAATTGCTTCACTTCAAAGCCCACACAAGGACTATGATGGTAACACACACACACAATGTTTCTGAAATCTACGGGGTAAAAATTAATGACCTCATGTTGTACAGTACAGAGACTTTTTTAAGAAAAACAATATTTTTTACAGTAGGTAAATGTCAGAGGAAGGGAAATGCAGAGTGCTGAGCTTGGGTTAGTGGAGAAGGAAGGTTTTCTCCATTCAATCCTTTCACTCCCAACAGTGAGTGCTAATCTGGGCCCTGCATGACGGTGGCCATGTGCAGGGGTCCCTTGGGCTTTGTGTGAGAGTTGATCTGTCCTCCTTAGACATGACCTTACCTTGTGCCTCATCTTCCTCCCTCTCCCCTTATTGGGGCTGTAATTCCCTAATTCTCCCTGAAACACTTCCTGTCTATAAACTGGAGGGAGCATTTGCAGCTTCAGTCTTAGGGCTGGGCTTTATCCCACATGTTCTGTGGAGAGGTGCTGCCTCCAGAGGTGCCCTCAGTGGAATGGGGCACTGTGAAGGCTCCTGTGCTGCCTTTGGACATCTGCAGGCACAGCCTTGCAGGGAGAGGTTTGTTCAGTGAAATGCTGCTTGGGGAGCTGTGTCACAGCCTCTGCAAATTCCAGTTTGGCCTTCAGGTCACCTGAACCAGCAGCCTCTCCAACAGCCTGCCCCAGGTGGTTCCTGCCTGTTGGGCTCAGGTGGTACTGGGCTTCTCCAGGTGTCTCATTTTCAGCAGCATGTCTGGGTGAGGTAGCTGTGCTTCCAGAATGCTCAGGGAGCTTTGCAGACAGCAGCCTGTGCACATGATTGCCAGAGCGTGGAAAGATCCATTTGAATGCCACATCCACTAAAACTCAGTGTTTACAAGAACCCTGCTTAGTGCTGCTGCAGAGAACAAACCTGGCTGCTGAAGGTGTGTTTGGGTGCTGTGCTGCTGCCATATGTGGAGCAATTGCATTCAGTCTTCTGCTTTCTTATCAGTCCCTGGAATTTTTGATGTTAGGAATCTCCAGCTAACCACAGAAACCTTCTGTCACCAAATGTAGAACTCCATGGCTAAAATGTTACCTCCTGAAGAGCAGCATGAGCAAGATTTAGCCCATTAGGTGGGATTTTTAATAGTTGCTGTTGCCTGAGCTATGCTCCCAGCAAAACTGGTAGTTGGAACTTTGAACAGTTAATGAATTCTCAAATCAAAATATGTTGTACCAAAAAGTGGCTGAAAGTTGCTTAAATATTCCTGAGACTTTGTGCAACTTCTCTCTTAGGTTTGTACATGAATTACTTTAATTCTGCCAGATTTAGCTGAATATGTCCATGATGCAATGGCATCGAAGCTGGGAAGAATTTATTGGCACAACAGCCGTGTGTCCAGCATGTGCTGGTCTGGGGTGTTTCCAACACTTTGTATCTTCCCTCAGGAGGTGTGTGTGTGATTCACAGGTGAGTAATGATCTCAACTCCCAGTTCATACAGGAAATGCCACACCATCGAGCCCTGGTATGTATAAATGTACTGAGTATATCCAGTGAGAAGGGAACAACAGAAGCTGGGCTGCAGCCCTGCAATTATTTCCTGATGGAAATGGTCCAGGAATCATTGACAGCAGGTCAAATGCAAATAACACTCATGAAAACAAAGGGGAGCCATAAAAAAAAACTTTTTAGTGGATGATCAGCTCTGGAAGCTGAAAAAAAAGTGGGTTTTGTTGATTATTTTGTGGGATTTGTTTAATATAATTGAAGGCCCTAAACTTTCTAACTACTATGTAGCCTGCTGGGAAACAGTCAAGTTCCAGTAAATAAATGCCCATGTGATTCCAGTAGGTATCTAGAAAAGCAAATCCTCCAAAGGGCTGTTTTCAGACTTGATAGCAGAGTCCCTGTGGAAATTCCTTCAGTGGATATAAGCTCACATCTAATGGCAGTCTCTGATTTAGGCCAAAGCTGCTTTAGTGACACTCGAGCTGTCCTATGGAGATCCCGCTCTAGCTGAAAACCACACAGACTTTCACAGCCCATAAATCCCATGGAATACATCTCTTAAGTACTTTACTCAAAGGAATGTTAAGCTCTTTTACTAAATCTGCAAATTACAGCTCTGTGACAACTCTTGAGTTTACAGTCTGACAGCTCACGTCATCAGTCGGAGCGGGATGAGCGCAGTCAGAGGCGGCATTGCTTGCTGCTGACTTGCAGGGATCTGGTAATAACAATCCACTGGAAAATGTTGGAAAGCTGTGACAGCCTGGGAACGGTTTGTGACATCTGTTAAACACACTTGTTTTTATCCCCACTGACTGCAGCAAGATCCAGTGATATTTCATGGAGAAGGAATGGTTGTGTCCCAAAGCGGTTCCCTCGAGGACCCACGCCACCATGCAGGTGAATTTCTATACAAATGACCACATCCCAGTACTTGAGCCAGATTAAAAGGAAGTTTCTGGACAGATTGTTCCTCCCTGACTGCAGGAGGTAATGAAGTGAAAACAATGACCAATGAACTCTGCAGGAGCAGGAGGTGGAGGAGGCTGGTGAAGCCGTGGCTGCTGAGTGCTCTGGGGTGCCCAGCACTGGCTGTGTGGGGAGTGAACACTCACTAATGACTTCATGGTTCACAGCAACTCAGCCCTGACTCAAACTGAAATGGGCACTGGCAGGAGAGCTGTAAACTCACAGGTGCACCTGTGTATCTGGGGAACTCACACAAGGCATAAGTGTGAGCAGCCAAGGAGAAGAGCTGTGTCTTTCTAAAGAAGATTCCCTGGATGAGTCTGTTGTGCCCTGTGACTGAATACAGGGCTCCTTGCAGTGCAGCTGAAGTTCATGATGTATTTTGTAAGTACCATCTACTTGTTTTAATGCACACTTGTCCTGAAGTTCTTACTGAACCTGCTGTAAGACCTGTGGGAGTGGTGGCAGGAACAGAAGGAAACATTGGTTTGACAGCACACAATAACCAATTCAGCCAGTGCTGCTCTTTAAAATAGGTGCAGAAAAGACCATGGCTGTAGAAAAAACTATACTTGCTGAACCACCCAACTGTTGCTGAGTTTTTGAATCCCAGACCCAGTTTTTGCACTGCAGGCCGTACAGCAGAGGTGGGCAGTGGCTGTGAGTGTGGCAGTGAGTACGAAGGGAAGCCCTTGGCACTGAGTGCTGAGCTGCTGTTCAGCCAGAGCACATCTGGGCCCATGAGAAACTGGGATCAGCCTGGCTGAGGCTTATTGAAGTGTTTGGTTACCCACTGGCTAAATATCCATAAACAGAGGAAATGAAATAACTGTTATTTAAAAAACCCAAACCGACCTAGAGGATAAAATTGAATTTTTCCATTTTTTCCAAAGGCTTCTCCAGCAGTTTGTGATTCTTTCCAAGGACTCCATACCTTCCCACCAGCCTTAAGGCTGACAATGTATGAGAACAATATAATCTATAAATCCTCTATCTTGAAGGTCTTTTCCCACCTAAACAATTCCATGATTCCATGGTTTTATAATCTATACATTAGCTAGGATGAATTAGGGACAAGTTTGATGCAAGAAAGGTGTGGTTACCTAAACCCTGGTGTTTCAATCCACTGAAACCAGAGTGTTTTTTGCTTGGGAGGTGCAGAAGTGAATCCTTCAAATGTGTGTGACCTTTTCTGTAAGAGTTGCCTCAAGTCCAAGGTGAACACCTGCAGCCAAGTCCCTTGGTCAAACACACCCTGACACCATCTTATTTCTGAGGAGTAGGACCAATGTAAGGAAATGCTCACACAGCTGAGAATATCTGTTTGTCCTAGAAGGAAAATCTCTAAAAATGTCCTGACTTCAGCCTAGATGAATGTCTGTGGATCTCAAAATCTTGGGCCTGCCATCACAAAGGGCTCTATAAAAAGGTTGGAAATGGAGAGGCTGCTGCAAGTCCCGTGGATAATTACCTGGCTCCGTGTGCACGAAGGTCACTTCACACAGGCATTGCAATTACCTCCTGGACAAATGGAAAATGAAATTGCAACCTTGTGTGTGATTGCCAAGAAGACAACCCAAAGTGCTGGCTATGAGCAGAACCTCTGCCCTCTGTGTGGCAGGAAAGCTGGCACTGTTCTCTGGAAACAATGGATTTGAAAATGTCCATCTTTTAAAATGTGCCCTTTCAAGGTTTCCAGTGAAAGATGATGAGCTGCTAAGTGTTTGCAGTGGTTTCTGCAGCTCTCAGTCTAACAGAGGACTCTCATCACCTGAGACCTCCCAGGGTGCTAGTGGGAAGGTAAAATTCAGACTGAATTTAAGCAGAGCCCAAGCTGACAGCAGATACAGGGCTTAGCACTGGAGGGGGGTTGAATGGTCCTGTGCTGTCAGTGATGGAGTAATCACTGAATAAGTATTTTTTTTTCCTTTTTATTATTCAAATTAGGGGCAAGGAAAAACCAGTATACCAGTACTGTGCTGCCCAGAGTGTGTGGGTTGCCGAGGACACTGAGGTGGAAGTCCTGTCCTGTTGAAGGTGGAGGCAGGTGATTGATAGGTCTTCTGATAAGCAACAAAAGAAAATTCACTGAGAGATTATGAATTAATTTTTTTTTTAATCCTTAGTTGTAGTCACTCAGCATGTAAAAAACTCCTTTAGTTTTTACTTTATTCTTAATTTTGGGGAAGGTAATGAAGGATACAGGAAGGACCTTTAACTTGTGCTTCCTGTCATGATTCTTTGTGTTGTTGAAAGCAAACATTTGGCTTAAGGAAGATTTGCACAGGTGTAAAGCTTTCCTTGTATGAATATTTAAACAAATGGGGGTCTGTCACTGAACTGCAATTTAGTAATTTTTTTAATCAGGCTTTGTTGGGTTGGAAAGCATTTCTTCCGTTAGGCTATAAAATAAAAGGATTCATCCTTAAAATAAATTAATCAAAAATCTCTTGTGAAAATGCTGAAGCTAAGTGGAAGGTTTCCAGAAAAATTGAGCATTATTATGATTTTTTAAAAGTGTGTGTAAAATAATCCAGTCTTCCAAAAAGATGCTTGAAGTTGTTTGGATAGAGTTGGCATCTGCCAGAGTCGAGTCACACATAAGATAACATGATTGACCATTTTTGGCATGGGATGGGCTAAATTGGCTCATCTGTTGGCTGTCAGTCTCTTCTGAATTAGATCCAACGCTTTGTAGGCACGTTTCCATCTGGTTAAGTTTAGGACTCAAGCTGTTTATATATTAAAAAAAAAAGTATTTTGTACCAATAACAATTTCTAGAAAAAGGGTTTTGCTTATGTTCCATTTTGAAACTATTTGGTTTTCTTTCCTGGTTAAAATAACCTCCTGAAGAGTGAAAGATGATGTGTCCATGTATTATGTTAAGACCCTTGAAACATGCAAATAGAATGGAAAGAAATTAAAAATTTTATATGTACATATTTAAATATATGTATATATGCATGCATATCATTCTGTAATATGTGACTCCTCTAAATTGGAAAACCAGATTTTAAGTCTGCTAATATTTTAACCATGTGCATTAGGAAAGGAGGATGAATACATGCTGTTACACTCACATTGAGTCTTTCTAAGATTGGCCTTGCATTATTTTTATTCTGAATATTTGCCATCTGGCACTGGGAGCTGCAGTATTTAGTGCCACAAATAATAATGAAAAATATGGTAATAGCTCGTGATACTTTAACGTAAAAATATAAGACAGAGGGTATAAAGCTCTGGGCGTATGATCTTACAGCTGCCAAAGCATGTTGTTCCCTCTGCCCTTGTTTTCCATAAATGAGTCTTTGATTGGAGACAGCAGCAGTAATGGGAAAGTCATTGGTTAATGCACATTAATGAAACTGCGTTACTGGAGTTAATGAACTACAGTCCTGAAGAAAAATGAGCAGGAAAAACGCCAGGGTTTGTGCCATTGTGTTCAGGTAGCTGTGGCTGCACCCGAGGCACACCAGGAAAATGTCTCTGACTCCAGATTCACCTGACACAGAGAGGCCTCTGTCTCCTTCACATTGGACAAGCCTCATAGAAATGCCTGAACTTTAAACGAAATTGCCTTTTCCTTCTGTCTCCCCCCATCAAAACACAATGAGGAGGCTGTTGCGTATTCAGCAAAGCTGTTGTTCTTGCTGCAGTTAAATTGCATAATTAGATGGGGCTTAAAGAGAGCTGAACCTTGGTGATTGTGCAGGCTGAGGCAGAGGTGAGACCAGCTCATGGAATTTAAACCCAGGTGAGTTACAAACCAGCTCAGGGAATGGACTGAGGTGTTGGTGCTTCAGGAGAACAGTTCCAGGATGTTTGGGTTCAAAGGCAGTGGGCACTTCCTGAATGTTCCCTTCAGAGACCAGAGGAATTCGCCTTTATGATTTCTCTGAGATGGGTTTATTTCTGAAGGCTGGCCAAGCAGCTCTGTGGATGCCAAGAGCTCTGTGTTTTGTGGCAGCTCTGTTGGCATTAAAATCAACCCCTTCCACCAGCTCTGCTCTATGGGACCTCTGCTCACCACTGCAGCATCCTCTGCACTTGAAACAGGAGGGAAAAAAACAAGGTGCCTTTGGGTATGAAGAGTTGCACGTTTCCTAAAGTAAGGAAATAATTTATAGAACACTACAAGTAACAGCTCCATCCACAATAAACAGGGCTTGGCACTGCTGGTCTGTGGAGCAGCTCCAGAAGAGCCACAGTGCAATGGGAAGGATGGAATTGCAAAACTGAATTTGAGTTTCCAGCTGTGACCAAAGAGTCCTGAGCAGTCCTCTGGGCTCTGCCATCCTGACCCAGCACTTCCAGGTGCCAGCCAGCTCGGCCAAGGCAGCAACTGGCCTTGAACCCTGGGATACCAGAAACTGCCCTGCACCTCTGCAGTTCATCCTTGCCAGTCATAGATTTCCTGCCTGTGAGAAGATCAAACCTGCAGTGAATCCACAGCACTTTGTGGCTCTGTGATGTCCTGATCCCTTTGCCTTCTCCAGGTTTTGTTCCAACCTGTGCTCTGGCTCACTGCAAATACACCAGGCCATGCTTGAGACTTTTTGGCTGTTACTGGTTGCTTTTCTTCTTCCCTTTTTCCCTTTGTGCCCTGCTAATCCAGTCACCTCCCCTGAAGTGGCCGAGGTTGTTATTCCTGCCAAGGGAAGGAGGGCACACAGAGCCTTCTGTCCCCAGAGCGCTCGCCTTGGCCCAGGCACAAATGGGAGCTTTCCTTTCCTCCTGCTCAGAAGGCACCACCAAGGAGGGGTTTGGCCATGGAAACTGGTAAGAGAAATGCACAATATAAAGGAAGATTTACAATCTAAAGCTGAAATGTTGGAAGGAAGGTGGGAGAAAGGAAGGAATAGGCAGGGACACATTTGGGGGCTCAGAGCCCGTGAGCAGCACAGTTTAATGGGGCCAGGGGAGCCTCAGAGGCTGTGACCCTGCTGGAACTGCCTGACTTGAATAAGGAGGTTTTTAGCCTTGTGAGGCAGGGTTGGGTGTCTTTGGGGTGTTTGGTGGAGCAAGGAGCCTGTCAAGGAATGGAGAAGCCTGGAAACTCCTCGGGGACCCTCCTCACCTTCGGTCCTTCCGCAGCTCTGTCAGGCACGTTGGAAATTTGTCTTTCCCACAAGGTCAGCGACAGCCTTGAGCATCTGCTGGGTGTGTCTGGAGCATGGGGGCAAAGAGAAGGTGTGGGCTGAACATCAGCTCTGCTCCTGCAGCTGCTCTGAGACAGAGCTCAGGGGGATGCAGACAGCCAGGAATGCAGGGGGCGTCTGTCTGCAGCAGGGGGCTCAGCCTGCACTGCTGGTTTGGGTGGCTTGGGATGGTTTTCTGACAAAGCTGTAAGGCTTGACAGGTGTGCCACAGAGGAAAGGAGAAATTCAGTGTGTGCAGCTCATGGTTCCAGCTTTCTTCTCCAGGAATGGCTTTGGGCTCAGTAAGGACTCACTGTTTGCAGGCTCAGTGTTATTTCCCACAGCACACTGTTGCTTTTGAATTGCATGCCAGGATCTGGGAAGGAAAGGGGGGGAATCCTTCATCCTCATGAGTCAAAACCCCACCCCACCTCCTGGAGTGCTTCTCATTCTGCCACTCGTCTCTGTTGGACTGTTCTTGTTCAGAAGTTGCTCCTGGAAGTCTGAGAGAGTGGGGAAAAAATCCTCCTCCAGCTGTTTGTGTTGGAGTGGGATTGGAGGGTGATGTCTCCTGCCACCCTGCTGCCGTTCTCTCTGAGTTTGTAAGGTTCATAACATCTGAGCAGCTTTCTGCTTGAACCATGCTTTACCAGGCTCACCCAAGAATGCAGGATTTGAGATCTTCTGAAAATCCCGTGTTCTACTTGTGCCATGGGCAAACCAGAATCCTGTGGTGGACCTTTGCCTCCAATATGGTTTAGTAGAGGGGCTGTGTATAACAGAAATTAGTTGGGCCACAGAAAAATAAGGATTTGACCTGTATTGGGTCTGCTGCAGTGGCTCCCATGAATCTGGAAAAGAAGGAATGATGAAGAAAAGAAGGAATGATAGAAAATGGGCACTTGGAGACCTGGAAACCACCATGGCATTGGCCTCTTGTCATAACCCAGGTTCTTTTTTCTTAGACTGACTCCTGCTTCCTAGAGAGAGCAGCAGGCAGAGGATCCTGGCATATATCCATGTCTGGGCACATGGATTCTGTGTGAAGACAGCTGGAAGGCTGGGACAGATGTACATGTCTGATCTGCTCCGTGGTGCAGGTTGCAGCGAATGCTCACAGCGCTGGCTGCAGCAGTGGAGCTGCAGGGGAGCAGGAGAACAGCAGGGCTGTGGGGCAGGGCTGGGCTGGCAGCACGATCACCCCTGGCTCAGGGGCTGCCGATCCCTTCCTGCCAAAAGGAGCTTTCTTAGCACCTTGTTCTCACACCTGTGAGCCTCTATTCGACAGCCTGGAAAATAAATACCCTGCCGAGGTGGGAAAATGAATACCCTGCCAAGGGTACCCTGTCAGTGCCCCTTCCACATCTGTTTGTGGCAGTACATGGAAAGATCACAGCGCACAGACTGTTAATTTTTCAGATTGCCTGAGATGCTGTGCAGAACTTCAGGCTGCCTGTCCATCACTATTGTGGTGGTTCTGTAACTGAAGGACTTTCAGTGAGTGGTGTGGGTAAGTGGAACTAAAGGCATTGTATTGTTTCACAGCCCAAGGATAATCTTTGAGCCTTATGTTTGTGCTCCCCCTAAAATACAGCACTTAAATAAATACTTAGGTTGTCTTTCTAAACTGGATCCAGGTGCAAGGCTCACTTAATTGAATGTGTCTTTTCATCTCCACCAAGGCCCCCCCCCCCAGGTTTACTTCTAATCTTGGTGATTATACTCAGGTGATTGCCATCACCTCCAGCACACAGCTCCAGCGTGGCACCTTCCCAAAGGCATTGGCAGCAGCTGGGCGGCTCTGCCAGGTGCTTCTGGCCATGTTATTCCTGCCCTGGGAGGTGCCTCAGCAGAAGAGCTGCCAAATTTGCTTGTGTGCCTTTGGTGGCACTTTTCAAGGGCACAGCCCCTGTGTGAGGTTGCTGAGGGCAAAACCTGCCCCCAGCTCATTTTGAAAGCAGTTCATGACCACCATCCACCTGTGTGTTTATTTTAGTGAGCACTGCCAGGTGTGCTGTCACCATCTCACCTGACCCTGATTAATTACTTATTTATATTACTCGAATGTTTCTGCCAAGAAAATGACGAGGTAGTGAAACAAAATGCAGCATTACAAACATGCAAAGGCACAGGGACTGAAGTGTGTGATTCCCACAGCAATGTGGTGAGGCTGGAGAGGAAAACCATCACTTGGGATAGGACTGGGAAGTGCTACTTCCCAGAAACTGTGACACCACCTCACTCCGTGGCCTTGGGCAAATCATTTACTGCTGGTCTCAGTTTCTGCACCCCTTCAAGCATGTGCCCTGACACAGTGGGAATGAATAATTTATTCACACGTGATGTATGGCATGTCCTGGTTCTGGGTATTGCTGTTAGTGAAGAAAAAATGAGATTAGTTTCTTATTTTGCAATGCTCAAGGTTCATGTGTAAAATGCTCTGAATTCAGAGAGCATTCCATATGTTGTCATATGTTCCTGTTTTTTTGCTGCATGGATGGGGGTCTCTGATGCTGTGGGAACAAGGACTAAAGTGCTTGATACTTTAATATTTTAACCACAGAATTAGCTAATCAATTTTTAGATTGTATGTGTTGTTTAACATGAAAAAGCAACTCAAGCGATAACTTAAGGCTAGAAACCTCTTTCAAATATCACAGTGAACTTAAATAAACCTAAAAGCTAATAGGTGTGGCTGGTTTGCCTTCTATTTGCTAAACCATTCTGTTGACTCAGGAGATGAAATAACAGAAGTTTCCTGCAGTCCCCGGTGCAGAAACTCTGGCCACGGCGGGGATTTATTCACTCTGCGAGGAGGGGAGGATGTTCACGGTGCTCATGTGAGGTTGTCACAGAGACACGGCGGGTCCTGCGATAAGGGGAGGATGTTATCGGCTCACACGCTCTGAGATGTTGGCTCCTGCCTTGACTGTTTGTCGCCCTCCTGCTCGGCAAAAGGCAGCGCCCGGTTTGTCCCTGCCTTCCTTCCCTCGGCGTGCCCGGCATCTCGGCGAGTCCTCAGCCGGCCTGAGATGAGGCAGCCTCCTCCCGGGAATGGGCATCTGAAGGTAAACCACGGTTTTACACGCTGCTATTAATACCGTGATCATGAAAATAAATCAGAAAAGCTGCTGCAAGCCCTAAGGTGACTCCCATATCCACTATGGAGAATTCAGCCAGATGGACAGCGCTGGGAGCCAGTTCCACTCCCGGGCTCCGTGCGCGGGGGGTGACACACGCTCGGCCCATTGTCCCCTCCCCGCCGGCCCGGCC